>NW_023994773.1:100000-132500 GCF_015586225.1 Lucilia sericata
TAATTAGTATACTTTAATGTGGGAGCTGGATCAATATTATTGTTCGTTACAAACCCAATGCTTGAATAGTCAGCACATTATCAAAGAATACTAATTTTTGTTTCCGTGAAAACCATAGTAAAATTGATCAAAAAAGGTACTCTTTGGCTATCTTCCTGGATGTTGTTCAAGATTTTGACAGGGTCTAGCATAAAGTTCTAATACAAACAAGTAAGAGTGTTATATTCGGCTGTGCCGAATCTAATATACCCACCACCAAACCGTATGCCGTAAAAGGAATGCTCTCCTATAAACATCAGGGTGATATTACTCATCAAATTTAATGATAGGATTTTATATGAGAGGTAGGGTTAATTATTGGCCGTTTTCATAAAATTTTTCATAATTTTTTAGACCGATTTTGGTTCATATAAAACATGTTTACATCGAACGTCAGTTCCCGACACTAGGAAAATTTACGTTCCTATAAAAGTTTCTTAGCTTTTGGCTCGTAAGAAACTTATGTAAAATTTAGTAAAATTTATGTAAAATTTAGTTTCTACACTCGTACTTGTAAGCCAGTAATGAGCGTTAAAGTATTTATCTGGAGGGCACCTTATATGGGGGTAGGGTTAATTATAGACCGATCCACATAAAATTAGCTAGAGAGAATTTTGCTCGTAAGAGACTTACTCATGTCAAATTTCATTGCTTTACTCGTATTTTTAAGGGTCAATTATGGACCGATCCACAGAAAATTTGATAGAGAGATTTTGGCCCACATGGAACTTATGTGTGTCGAATTTCACTGCTATACTCGTATTGTTAAGACAGTAATTAGCGTTAAAGTTATTTTCTGAAGGGGATCTTATATGGGGGGTAGGGTCTATTATTTACAGATCTACATTAAATTTGGTAGATAGATTTTGACTCGTCAGGGATTTACTTATGTCAAATTCCATTGTTATACTCGTATTTTTAAGAGAGTAATGAGCGTTAAAGTCATTTTTGGAAGAGGACCTTATATGGGGAGTAGGGTCAAATATGGACCGATCCGTATAAAATTTGGTAGAGAGATTGGGGGCTATCCGAAAACGTTGACTGATATTGCCCGTTTTCAATGTCAAACAAATCTTATCTATAAAGAACATTTGTGGAAAATTCCAACCTTCTAGCTTATTCCGTTCAGACTCTATCGTGCTTTCAACAGACGGACAGACGGACGGACATGGCTATATCGTCTTAGAATTTAATAAGGACCCATAATATATATACTTTTATGGGTTTATGACCAATATTTCGATGTGTTACAAACGGAATTACAAAATCAATACATGCTTTACAAGAGTACATATTATCTTTCTTATCGACTGTTCAAGGAAAAGTGAACAGGACTGGGATCAATGCTGGTGTTCTACAAGTGTACTAGTACCAACTCTTTATCAAATTTACCCTTCAATAACAAGCATATCATGTTCTCACTCAGAAAAGGAAACTGCCCGCCAGTGAAAAAGGCACTGAAACTTCCCACAGCTGAGAGGCTTCATATGAGTCTAAAATCTTCCAATAACCATTAGCTAATCAACCATCGATCCAAGTTAACCCTTAACTGCAAAGTCATCCTGTATAAGACTGTTTTAAAACCGATATGGACATACAGAATTCAACTGTGGAGAAACGCAAGTAATACTAGTATTGATTTTATACAGAAGGCTTAATCAAAAATTCTTAGAACCATGAAGGGAGCACCATGGTATATAAGAAATGAAAACATCCACAGAAATTTGGAAATGTCATTAGTAAAAGACGAGTCCGGAAAATCTCGTCAAATTTATTTGACAAAACTTTATGAACTTTAACCCGCTTGCAAAATTATTAACACTAAATCAAAGTCGATAATGGCTTCGAAGAGCAATTTTACCTCCATGTAAAAACAGGACTACCCTAATGTACATGTTCATAGGAAATAAACTTTTATTTTCTATCATACTTGAGCCAAAAAGAAATATGTTTAAATATGAAACAAAAACAGTTAATATTTTTTTTAATTTTTTAAATATTCATAATCATTAATTATTATTCGCAACAATAGAAATTTACATATTTTATAATCACTTCCCATGGGAAAAATAAATTTCGTTTTAGAAATCATAACTTTAAATAGGGGCGTTTTTAAAACAATTTTATTAAGCTATGAAAAGCTGAAAAATGCTACAGACCAACCATAACATTCGTTCCAGTCAATATTTTTTACATATATTTTCACAAAATTTCTTCAATAAAAGTTAAACAATAAAAGTCAAGCCCACTCCATAGCTTCCTGATAGCCGTTTTTGCCAGAAATGGAAAATCACATTGTAAATATTAATTATTCTAAACATTTAGCAAAACCTAGAAGAAAACTACATTTCAATAGATATTGTGAAAAAAAAACTAATTCGTGTAATGTAAACGACAATGACACACTTCCCATTTCAATGTGACAAAAACATTTCAACAGACATTTTAAAAAAAATATATCCACCAGTTTATTCCTTAACATAGCAGTATTTGAAGAATTATAAATATAATGAATCCAACACCAACGACACAATAAATGAGTATAGTGTTAGTGACAAAAGACAAACAAATACATAAATACTAAGCACTTAAAAAAGTTAAATAAACCGCGAAACAAATCCGCAACAATGTATTCATACTTATTGTTTTATAAAAACACAACACTGATTATTGTATGGAAAAGGACAGTAAACCCTACAACAATGTGGTTAAGATAAGAAAAATTATAAAAAATGTTTAGCCTTTTGGAGATCTAAGGCCAAGAAAGTTAAGTTAAATCCTTTAATTTCGATATTAAGTAGGTACAACAATTCACCATACACATACATAAAGGGCAAACTGTTACTGCTTTTGTCATTATTATCTAAACTAGGATATTAGTTTGTATGTTTTACTGTACATGAATTTTAAAAGAGAATAACAATGTCCTTGATGTCTGAAACGTTAGTTTGAAAAAAAACAACAATATTTTTATGAGCATGTTTCATTTTTTAATATTTAGTACAAGTATGAATAATACAAAATATTTACTGTTGCTGAACAACAAAAAAATCTTTGTTGTGGTAAAAGTTATTTTTTTAAGATTTTTTATTGTTTTCAAAATATGTCTCAAAAAGTAACTTAAATATTTACAGCCAAAATTATAAATGTTTGTTGAAATGATATATTTTTTAATAAAAAAACTGACCTTAATTTGTCTAATTGTTTAAAAGTAAAATAATTTTTTTGAGAGAAGGATATATATAATTCCGTTTGTAATTATTTTCAGACTCTATAAAGTATATATGTATATTCTAGATACCTATAGATAGCGAATATCATTAACAGCAATGTCAAAAATTGTTGGAATTAAACTGGAACTCTTTCGAGATCTACTGGCTTACACGCTTCGGATAAGACACTTCTCATTCGCTTTATAGCTCCGTATTAAAACCTCGTACTGTTTATCGAGAACAGACTCAGATTTGTCGGTTGATTCACTTCTACTTATTATAATACAAGTTACAATACAAATATCCTTAAAAATATTTACATTACAATATTAGAACAATTAGCCCGAAAGCTATTGAAGGTGCAGTTGGTCCGAAGATCGCTATGTATGTTACAAAATGGATTAGCTAGTCCGAAGACTACTAGGGGAATAGTCAACACGTAGCTTACTGAGGAGCAGTCGGTCCGAAGACCGCAACGTATCTTAAAAAATGGATTAGCTAGTCCGAAGACTACTAAGCGAACAGTCAACCTGAAGGCTACTGAGGGAGCAGTCGGTCCGAAGACCGGTACGTATGTTACAAAATGAATTAGCTAGTCCGAAGACTAGTAAGGGAACAGTCAACCCGTTGGCTACTGAGGGAGCAGTCGATCCGAAGACCGCAACGTATCTTAAAAAATGGATTAGCTAGCCCGAAGACTACTAAGCGAACATTCAACCCGAAGGCTACTGAGGGAGCAGTCGGTCCGAAGACCGGTACGTATGTTACAAAATGAATTAGCTGGTCCGAAGACTAGTAAGGGAACAGTCAACCCGAAGGCTACTGAGGGAGCAGTCGGTCCGAAAACCGCTACTTATGTTACAAAATGGATTAGCTAGTCCGAAGGCTACTAGGGGAATAGTCAACCCATTGGCTACTGAGGGAGCAGTCGGTCCAAAGACCACTTCGTATGCTTACAAAATGGATTAGCTAGTCCGAAGACTACGAAGGGAACAGTCAACCCGAAGGCTACTGAGGGAGCAGTCGGTCCGAAGATCTCTACGTATGTTACAAAATGGATTAGCAAGTCCGAAGACTACTAGGGGAATAGATAACCCGAAGGCTATTGAGGGAGCAGTCGGTCCGAAGACCGGTACGTATGTTACAAAATGAATCAGCTAGTCCGAAACCTACTAAGGGAACAGTCTACCCGAAGGCTGCTGAGGGAGCAGTCGGTCCGAAACCCGCTACTTATGTTACAAAATGGATTAGTTAGTCCAAAGGCTAAGGGAACAGTCAACCCAAAGGCTACTGAGGGAGTAGTTGGTCCGAAGATCGCTCTGTATGTTACAAAATGGATTAGCTAGTTCGAAGACTTCTAGGGGAATAGTCAACCCGTAGGCTACTGAGGGAGCAGTCGGTCCGAAGATCGCTATGTATGTTACAAAGTAGATTAGCTAGTCCGAAGACTACTAGGGGAATAGTCAACCCGTAGGCTACTGAGGGAGCAGTCGGTCCGAAGTCCGCCACGTATGTTACAAAATGGATTAGCAAGTCCGAAGACTACTAGGGGAATAGTCAACCCATTGGCTACTGAGGAGCAGTCGGTCCGAAGACCGCTACGTATGTTACAAAATGGATTAGCTAGTCCAAAGACTACGAAGGGAACAGTCAACCCGAAGGCTACTGAGGGAGCAGTCGGTCCGAAGACCGGTACGTATGTTACAAAATGAATCAGCTAGTCCGAAACCTACTAAGGGAACAGTCTACCCGAAGGCTGCTAAGGGAGCAGTCGGCCCGAAGACCGCTACGTAAATAATTTATTGAGGGAAAATTGTATTCATACCTACTTTCGTAGATATGAATCGTATATTCGTTGTAACTAGCACACGAACTACGATTACCAGCCGGCGCTTTCATTGTTCAAACTCGAATCATAAATACAAGAATTTGTATAGACTATTCGAGAATTACAAAAATGAAAACAATGAAATAAATACATGTGTGTAATATGAAAGTAATATCTACATAATAGATAATATTAGGGATATTACTTTCATATAGGTCATATTAATGGGTACTTATGTATTATGAAATTTATGTATGTAGCAATTTGTATTGTTCACTACGTTACAAAATAATAGAGATATGAACAAAAAGCCGAGATAACCTCTGAAAATTTCGTCAAAAAAAGAAAAATTTCTGCATGCTTTGATAAAAAAGCAACAACAACATTGCTTATTGGATAAAAACGAATGATAAAATGATTATCAACCGTTCTTTATAAATTTAAAGCATTTTGTTTCCTATAAAACTTATTTGTGCCGAATTTTGCCATTGAGCTAGCATTTTGAAGTCAGCTATGAGCATTTAGGTCAATTCTTGAAGGCGACTTTTTATGGAAAATATTATTAAATTTTCAATTTCTAAAGAGGTCCTGCCCAATCAAAAACTATATATTTGTAGGAGTTAAACTATTATCAAGAGGGCCCAATGTATACGGGATATTGCTTACTTTTAATACGAAACAGAGATTATTTTCAGAATATTATGCTCGCTAGACATTCTCGATCGGCTAGATCTTCTTAAAATCTAAGGCGGGTCGATAATGACCATTTACAATTCCATTTAATAACATATCTAGATCGTCTTCGAATCTAATATGTATGCAGAATATATACTATATACATATGTATATGTATAAGGCGTATACGTAATATTTGTAATATGAATAAATCATTAACACGTATACGTGCAGGCGTTGTTAATAAACAAAAATTTGCAAAATATTTTAATTTTTTGAATAAATTTATTATGAAACAGTAAGTAAGAACCTATAGTCGAACGTAGCCGGCCATATGATACCCTACACCAATTACGAATATTAAATGTGATTTATTTTCAATAAAAAATTTTATCAAATTATCTTGAAAACTGAGACCTATAGCGAGCGCACAAGGTTTACACAGACATACAGATGGATATAGCTTAATAGAATCGGGAAGTTATTCTAAACCGACATCACCACAAACGCATAATACCTTCCCCACTTTAATGGTGTAGGGTATAATTTTAAATATTATTAACAATAATTTATACATTTTCTACTTATTTGTAAATAATTGTCATTGCATTTTTATTTTTAGACAATTAAAAACTAAAATTTTTGCAATTCTAATAATTAAATTAATTACTCTTTAATTTACCACCTATCAAAATAACAAATTAAATTATATTATTTATCTAAATAAATCAAAAATATTTATTTACTATTTTTTGTTGTACTAATATTTTTTTTGCTAATAACAAATTAAATCTGAAGTCTGATGGATAATTATCAATTGATTATAATTAATTGTGTCACTTAAAGGTGCGAACAACAAATTGGAAATCAAACCAATAATTACAACAATTAGTGTTGTATATCTACATGATATACATAGTTTACAAATAGTACAACATGATTGACATGAGTGGGTAAAGTTAAAGGGGATTTGTATATAGTAGAAATTATTTACATAGTTGAAGCAATTATGTTTAGTTAAAACGTCTTGTAAGTCAATTAATTAAAAGTACTCCAAATCGGCAAGAATTTTACACAGCCTGAAGACTGCTTTATGTTAGACCAGAAATGCCGAAGTGCTTTACGTGAGTACCTGCGTGTTGGCCTATCTCTCGGTGGTCTTTTTCATCCACTGGGTGAGCAATAATATACGACTTACCACCGCCCCTTTGTGTTTCTTACACGCAGGTTGTAATTTACGTATATGGATGCCGGCGCATTATGCTCAAGAACTCGAACTATCTAATTTCTTTCCATATTAGTCCCGTTGAGGAAGAACAGGTGTCATGAGCAAGCTCATTCCTTTATAACCTTATATGTGGCTCAACCACACTACTGAGATGGTTCTGTTGATTCGGCAACAGCACCTAGGGGACGAAATTTGTAGTCCGAAACACGGATCATTTTAATAGACAAGACTTATTTCATTGGCCACAAAGACCCACTGTGATAAGCTGACCATGTTTTTGAGTAAACTCCCTTAACCATGAAAGGGAAATCGCCGATAAATTAAAGAAAGGACAGTGACGATTTTACACCGCAACTCCTCCCTCTTGCTAAAACATTATTTAGCACATCATAAGCCACAAATCGCTACATCCATCAATTCCATCAATTACTCATCAAAAAGCACCAGAAAACTCCACTTCGTATACCCAATCTTTGCATTATAAGCTCAAATCCAACATTTTATTAATCCATAGTCACGCTTTGTAGTTTGTATCGCTCCTAGCATCTGGGAGCGATAACAGAAATGTATCTTGAAAATTATATTTCACCGTGTATCAGTCTTTGAACCAAGCACCCACTTCCTGCAATTAAGGTTTCAACCACAGCCACTAAGTGGATTCCGAAGAAACCTCAACCAACTGACCAGCCAGGACAAGTCCTGTGGGCAACAGGCCACCCGTAGTACCAGATTATGTGGTGCTCTGGTTAGACCTCTTTACAATTCATGCAAGGACTAGGCCAGGCAGTGAATTGTAAACACCAGTTTATAGTCCCGACAGACTAGGGGTATTGGTAGCAGCCCTCTCCCCCCGGATTGCAATACACCAAGATGTGGTGCCAGCCTTATGTTAGACCCAATTTTTTGTCCCATGTATAATATACAGTAGATAAAATAATTGTGCAGATCAGTGATGCCAGCAGATTTTTTTCAGAAATCCCTACGCTTATGAGAAAAAATCCCTTTTTTTTCCCTACACCCACTTTTTATTTTCCATACATTTTTCCCTACACTACTTTTTTCCATTTTTTCCAAGTTTATCTTAAAAAAATACAAAAATAACATAAAAAACATAACATATATATATGTTTTTATACCCTCCACCACCATCAGTGGTGATAGAGGGTATATATAACTTTGTCATTCCGTGTGTAACACCACGAAATATGCCTCTGAGACCCAACAAAGTATATATATTCTGGGTCCTTATCAAATTCTGAGTCGATTTAGCTATGTCCGTCTGTCCGTCTGTCTGTGTAAAACACGCTCACGATAAAACGAAGCAATAGAGTTTAACCAAATTCACCCAAAATGTTCTTCATTTTCCTAAGTTGTTTGGTATTGCAAATGGGCAAAATCGGTTTACACCGGGAAAAGTTATGAATCAAAATTTAAAACAACCTCGGAAAAAAATAAGCATTTTTTACACATTATGATATAATTTTCTCGAAAACTATGCAAGATAATTTCATGGAAATCACCATATATTCGTTTCTGCACAAGATCTTGATCCCTGCTGAAAATTGCAGAATCGGTCCACAATTTCATATACCTCACACACAAAAGTACAAATTCCCGGAAAATGGGTTTTTTGTTAATAACTTCCGCTACAATGTCGATATCTTCACAAAATTTCACAAATTAAAATCTTATGTCAATAGAATTCTTCCAGAGGAAAAATTTTACGGATCGGTCCATAATTGGACATAGCTCCCATACAAGGTCCCCTCCCGAAAATCACTTAAACGCGCATAACTCATAACTAAATTAAGGTATCCATATAAAATTTGGTACAAGTATTGTCCACATGCATAGAAATATTACCGTGAAATTTTTTTCCGATCGGTCCATAATTGGTCATAGCTCCCATACAAGGTCCCCTCCCGAAAATCACTTAAACGTGCATAACTCATAACTAAATTAAGATATCCATATAAAATTTGGTACAAGTATTGCCCACATGCATAGAAATATTACCGTGAAATTTTTTTCCGATCGGTCCATAATTGGTCATAGCTCCCATACAAGGTCCCCTCCCGAAAATCACTTAAACGCGCATAACTCATTACTAAATTAAGATATCCATATAAAATTTAGTATAAGTATTGCCCATATGCATAGAAATACTGCTGTGAAATTTTTTTCCGATCGGTCCATAACTGGTCATAGCTCCCATACAAGGTGCCCTCCCGAAAATCACTTAAACGCTCATAACTCATTACTAAATTAAGATATCCATATAAAATTTGGTATAAGTATTGTCCATATGCACAGAAATATTACTGTGAAATTTTTTTCCGATCGGTCCATAATTGGTCATAGCTCCCATACAAGGTCCCCTCCCGAAAATCACTTAAACGCGCATAACTCATTACTAAATTAAGATATCCATATAAAGTTTGGCAGAAATATTGCTCATATACAGAGAAATATTACTGTGAAATTGTTTTCCTATCGATCCATAATTGATCATAGCTCCCATACAAGGTCCCTTTCAGAAAAACACTTAAAGGCACATAACTCATTACCAAATAATGATATAAATAAATACTATTTTTGTTCATAAATACTATTTTGTAATGCAAAAAGCACTTAATGTTATTTCAAAAATTTTTCACGATCGGTCTATATTTGGTCATATTTCTCATACTAGGTCCTGCCCCTAAAAGCGCTTTAAGCGTATTTAACTATTTGCATTATAAATTTGTGTAGAACAAAATTATATATATGTATGTATTTTGAAAATCCTTAAATCTTTCACACACATGCAAATACTAGATATCGCTAAAGCATATCTTAGGGCGCTATAAAAATTTAAAAGGAAGTGGCGTTTCTAATGTTCAATAAATCTTGGAATTGTAGTAGATTTAAGATGTTTAAATCTTGGGTTTTTTCTATTTATGACATGAGAAAACTTATTTCTACAAATATTTTATTAATTAGAAATGTATTAATACAAAAGTTGCTGGTGGAGGGTATTTAAGATTCGGCTCAGCCGAATATAGCACTCTAACTTGTTTTTGTTTAATTTTTAGGAATGAAGTTTCTAGAATTTAAATTTTTACTTTCAATTTTACATCATACAAATCTTCCAACCCTGACTCTTCAGTTAAGATTAAAAAAACAAGACAATTGAGAGATTTATGGCAGTATCACGATTCGATGTTAAGAATTTATTTTATGTGCCCCCAACAAAAAATTTCATAAAATTTAATATAATTATTTTAAATAAGGTTTACTTTTGCGTTTACTTTTTGCGGTTTACTTTTATAAATTTTCAGAACATGAAATTATTTGTTTCAATCCTGAGTTACTGCATTAAGCCCCCGACTACTCTATCTATAAGGAGTCAGAATATATCGCCCTACAGGATTGGCATAATCCAAAAAAGTAGTTTCAAGAAAAAAGGGTAAGAATATTTAATGACATTTAACTATTTTCTTTGATAACTTTTAAACAAATCAAGGGATTTTAAAAATCCAAATTCAGATAGTTGAGTTTAATATGTTTCTCATCTAAATTGAAATTCAATTTTTTGTTATCTAATATTTACGAAAACGTGGGTATTAGTTTTTACGTTTAGTTTTTACGTTTACAAAAAATCGTTTTCACATCGAAAATAATAGACATATTAGAAATTTGATAAATCTATATGAAAGATTTTAGTATGTCGCATGTTTTTTAGACCTCAGTTCAAGAAACCCGAATTTTGGATTATGCCAGGCTTGTAGCGATATGTACATAGGTACACATATTGTAGAAATTACAAGCGGAATTTTTACTAACGATACACTTAAAATTGATTTCATTTTTAATTTTAAAGTTTAATACATGAAAGAGTATATTTTTAGTTGATAAAAACTATGAAATTGAAAAAATCCCTACAACTTGACAATAGTAAGAAATCTTTCCCTTTTTCCCTACACGTGAAATTTTTTAAAAAAATCCCTACAAAAAGGGAAAAATCCCTACACTTGGCATCACTGGTGCAGATAATGCAATCTTGTAAGTGAACATCGCTGAAATATATATCTAGTACAATACAACAAAGGATAAAAAACCTAATAATGATGAGCATCTGTAAATTTATCATTAAAATTTATTCTCAAAATTATTTAATTTATTTCTTAATATTTAAATTGTACTTCTACTTGTTTTTGCAAAATGAAATGTAAACTGTTTCTTTTAAAATAATCAAGTCAATAAAGAAGTTATTATTATACCCTCCACCACCATCAGTGGTGATAGAGGGTATATATAACTTTGTCATTCCGTGTGTAACACCAAGAAATATTCATCTGTGACCCAACAAAGTATATATATTCTGGGTCCTTATCAAATTCTGAGTCGATTTAGCTATGTACGTCTGTCCGTCTGTCTGCCTAAAACACGCTCACGTTAAAACTAAGCAAAGGAAGTACACCAAATTCACCGAAAATATTCATTGTTGTCCTAAGCAGTTTGGTATTGAAAATGAGCAAAATCGGTTCATACCGGGAAAAGTTATGAATCAAAACTTAAAACAACCTCGAAAAAAATAAGCATTTTCTACATATTCGGATGTAATTTTCTCAAAAACTATGCAAGATAAATTCATGAAAATCACCAAACATAAGTTTCCATACGAGAACTTGATCCCTGCTGAAAACTGCTAGAATCGGTCCACAATTTCATATACCTCCCATACAAAAGTACATATTCCCGGAAAATGGGTTTTTTGTTAATAACTTCCGTCAGAATGTTGATATCTTCACAAAATTTTACAAATTAAAATCTTAGGTCAATAGAATTCATTCAGAGAAAAAATTTTCTGGATCGGTCCATAATTGGACATAGCTCCCATACAAGGTCCCCTCCCGAAAATCACTTAAACACACATAACTCATTACGAAATTAAGATATCCATATAAAATTTGGTAAAAGTATTGCCCGCATGCACAAAAATATTACTGTGAAATTTTTTTCCGATAGGTCCATAATTGGTCATAGCTCCCATATAAGGTCCCCTCCCGAAAATCACTTAAACGCGCATAACTCATTACTTAATTAAGATATCCATATAAAATTTGGTACAAGTATTGCTTATCTGTATAGAAATAATAATAAGAAATTTTTTTTCGATCGGTCCATTCTTGGTCATAGCTCCCATACAAGGTCCCCTCCCGAAAATCACTTAAACGCACATAACTCTTTACAAAATTAAGATATCCATATAGAATGTAGTTCAAGTATTGCCCGTATGCACAAAAATATTACTGTGAAATTTTTTTCCAAGAGGTCCATAATTGGTCATAGCTCCCATACAAGGTCCCCTCCCGAAAATCACATAACTCATTAGCAAATGAAGATATCCATATAAAATTTGGTACAAGTATTGCTCTTATATACAGAAATATAACTATGAAAGTTTTCTTGGATCGGTCCATAATTGGTCATAGCTCCCATACAAGGTCCCCTCCCGAAAATCACTTATAAGCGCGTAACTCATTACTAAAGTAAGATATCCATATAAAATTCGGTACAAGTACTGCTTATATGACTGAAAAATATTACTGAAAATTTTTTTCCGATCGGTCCATAACTGGTCACGGCTCCCATACAAGATCCCCTCCCAAAAATCACTTAAAACCACATAACTCATTAGTAAATGAAGATATCCATATAAAATTTGGTACAAGTATTGCTCTTATATACACAAATATTATTATGAAAATTTTTTGGATTGGTCTATAATTGGTCATAGCTCCTATACAAAGTCCCATCCCGAAAATCACTTAAACGCTCATAATTCATTACTAAATTAAGATATCTATATAGAATTTGCTACAAGTATTGCTTCCATATACAGAAATATTACTACGAATTTTTTTTCGATCGGTCTATAATTGGTCATATCTCCAATACTAGGTCCTGCCCTTAAAAGCGATTTAACCGTATTTAACTAGTTGCATTATAAATTTGTGTAGAACAAAATTATTATGTATTATGTATTTTGAAAATCCTGAAATCTTTCACACACATGCATACATGCAAATTACTAAATAGCACTAAGCGCTATTAAAATATAAAGAAAATGGCGTTTGTAATGTTCAATAAATCTTGGAATTGTAATAGATTTATGCTGTTTAAATCATGGGATTTTTTCTATTTAAGACATGAGAAAACTTATTTCTACAAATATTTGAGGGTATTTAAGATTCGGCTCAGCCGAATATAGCACTCTAACTTGTTTTTTTTATATTATCTGTGAAGACATAAATTACAAATATGTTCTGCACTTTTTATTAGGGTTGCATAATATATTTATTTCAAAAAATATACTTTTCCTTAACAATTTTAAATGAGTTCAAATTAAAAAGTATACTTTTTTTCTGGCCATATGATATGCATTTTAACGAAAAGTCAGGAAGAATTTATTTTATATTTTTACAATCAGCTGGAAAACACTCATACATACATATATACGATATATACATACATACGTACCCAGAAAAAACTTTCATTTCCAGATAAGGGGTTAAAATGCTAAATTTCATGTGAATACAGCTTCTATATCTTCATGCAGAAGTTGACTTATATCAATTAGAAAGTATTTATATAACACATTATTTATAAGACGTTATTAAAGAACTTCCATGTAATCAGAACGATATGTAGTAGTCATTGAAAAGTATATTAACAGGTAAGTGGTTACAATTACAAGTCATTACCAAGTTTTTGCTGTGTATATACCATATATTTATACAACGATATGATGAAATTCATTAAAATTTTTTAATTAAAAATTAAAACTTCTCCTTTTAAAACAACAAACAAACTCATACACAATTTTCTCAGCAAATGCAACATAATATATCTGGGAGTGAAAACCGCAAATGAAAATGTGAGTGGAAAAATAGTATTAACAAATATGAGAAATATTTTTATTAGAAAATTAAGATAATTGTGTAAAAATTGGCGATATTCTGATGTCAGCTTATCAAATTCTGTAATAAAGAAAATAAATAGAATCGTTTGCTATATAAATAAACACAACTGTAGCATCAATATAAAAAGTGTTGCCGAAAAGAAAACAAAAGTTTTTGTTTAAAGTATACATATATGTATGTATGTGTGCGTGAATGCATGCAGTCGTAATGTGCTGTTATTGAAAATGTTTTAATTTTCTTTATTATGTGAAAAGTCTATGTAGTAGATATTGAAAATGCATAAATATTACTTATTTTAAAGTAAGAATTTATAGCCGGGTATGGCCGACCTTATGATACCCTACACCAGTGATTATGTTACAAATTTTGATTATTTTTCAATAATAAAGTATTTAATTTCAATTTTAAATTAATTCAGAAATATTTAAATAATTTGTTGAGAAATAAGTGCGAGTGTTATATTCGGCTGTGCCGAATCTCATATACCTACCATCAATCCGTATGCCGTAAGAGGATCCCATATAAGCATCAGGGTGATATTTGGAGTATGGCTTAAGTCACTTACGGACCGAGCTCTTTTGAACTAACAAAATATTAATTTTTATAAACAAAATATTTTTGTTCAATTTTTAAACCGTGAACGTATGAGTAATTTTCTGAAGAGGGCCTTTATAGGCATCAATTATGAACGGATACTCATAAAATTTTGTTTATGCCAAATTTCATCGCTATACTCGTACTTCTAAAGCAATTATGCCCGTTAAAGCAGTTTTTTGGAGGTCCACTTGTATGGGGGCTATCCGAAAAAGTGGGCTGATATTGCCCATTTTCAATACCAAAGAAACCTTAGCAATGTAGAATATTTATGCAAAATTTCAACTGTCTAGCTTCTCCCGTGTGGTCCCTATCGTTATTTCAACAGACAGACGGACGGACATGGCTAGATCGTCTTAGAATTTAACAATATATAAATATATATACTTTTATGGGTCTATGACCAATATTTTGATGTGTTACAAACGGAATGACAAAATTAATCATATTTGACGGTGGGTATAAAAAAGGGATTTTCTCGAAGAGGGGTTATATAGGGGCAGGGTGTTTATATGGTCATATCCTTATAAATTTTGGTAGAGGGATTTACTCCTATATTTCCCATTTTCAATACCAAACAAACCTTAGCACTTTAGAATATTTATGTAAAATTTCAACTGTCTAGCTCCTCCCGTGTGGCCCCTATCGTGATTTCAACAGGCGGACAGACAGACGGACGGACATGGCTAGATCGTCTTAGAATTTAAGAATATATAAATATATATACTTTTATGGGTCTATGACCAATAAAAACGGAATGACAAAATTAATATAGCCCCTATCATTTTTGATGGTGGGTATAAAAAAGGTATTTTCTCGAAGAGGGGTTATATAGGGACAGGGTGTTTATATGGTCATATCCTTATAAATTTTGGTAGAGGGATTTACTCCTATATCAGTTATTTATGTAGAATATCATCATGATATTAGTGTTTATAAGTGAATTTTGATCATCAAGTCATTTTCTGATGGGGACTTAGTATGAGGGATAGAGTCAAATGAGGCCGGATCATTACGAAAATCAGCAGTAGGACTTATATAAAACTACGTTTTGACGATTTTTGGAGTTATACAAGGACATAGGGAATAGGGCTCAAAAGCCCTATTCGGGGATACGGTTGTATGGGGGCTATACGAAATAATGGACCGATTTTAACCATTTTCAATAGGTTTCGTCCTTGGAAAAGAAGAGTATGTGCCAAATTTCATCTAATTATATTGAAAATTGCGACAGGTAGAGTGGGCATAAGGTTTACAGGGACACACAGACAGACAGACGGATGGACGGACATAGCTAAATTGGATCAGAAAGTAATTGATATACTTTAAGGTGGGTGTAGGACCAGTATTTTTGGTTGTTACAAACATCAGCACCAACGCATAATACCCTCCCCACTATAGTGGTGTAGGGTATAAAAATATATGTATGTATTGTTGTATTTATATATAAGTATGTGTATAAGTATGTATTAATAATATACTCTGGCATTGGCGGTTTAATTCAACCAAAAGCGGTAGTCGAAATATCATCAATATAGTAGTAGCAATACTAAATATGTAAGTATGTACATATGTACATATGTATATTACCACATGGAAGTGTAAATGCAATAAATTTTATATTGCCCTTAACACAAGTTAAATAATATACAAAACGACTGCAAAAAAACGCATAAAAAGTAAAAATATAAGATGGAATATGAAAAAGAACAAAGACCATGAAAATAAATCAGTAGCGATGGCTTTTCGAACTGTTATTGAAGGCTGATGTTATTGATAATGATAGTGTGAAAAATTGTTGAAAATTAAACACAAAAAATTTATTTTTTTATTGTGAAATATTTTAACTCTACAGTAACTCCTATATTCGTTTGACTGGATCATATCCTTTTTACAAGCGAGAGATATTGCTCCATCCATGTATTACTTGACATCAGAGATGGTGGTTTATCTACTCATCTACCTATTGTAGCTTAAACTGGGTTCGGCGAGCCAGAATATTTCTTTATATACATATATTATACCCTACACCACTTCAGTGGGGAGGGTATATTGGGTTTGTGCTGATGTTTGTAACGCACAATAATATTGGTCCTATACCCACCTTAAAGTATACCAATCGGCTCAGAATCATTTTCTGAGTCGATTTAGCTATGTCCGTCCGTCTGTCCGTCCATCCATGTAAACCTTGTAATCAAACTACAGGTCGCGAAAAGCCCCATCAAAATTTCACTTAAATGTCCACAATTTTATTCAACAATAAACGGCTTAAGTATGTATATCTGAGGCAAGGTAAAATTCAATTTAAATGCATTATTATGGCAAATAAATCACATTATATTTTTGTCAAAGGTGTCAAAAGTCGGCTTCGCCCGACTATAATTTCTTACTTGTTTTTCTTTTTGTCCGTCTTGCCGCAAGTATTCTTTACAACACTTCAGTGCTTTCGGTGGTGTAAAGCAGAAAGAAATATTAAATATTTAATTAAAATAAAATTATCTATAAGAAAATAAGAAACAAGAAAAAGTTCAACGAAAATAAGGAATTTTTGAAAATATTGAAAATAAATCAAGTAAAATAAATTCACTAAAAATTATAAAATACCGATTAAGTTTCAATCAAAGTTAGATACTATAAGATATTTATAATAAAAATATTTCTCATATTCTCCTTTAGAATCTTATTTAGCAAATAGTTGTTAAAACATGTGGCGACTTTGCAGTTGCCTGCAATATGAGTAGTATTAAACATTGTTGGCTACATCTAAAACATGATAGCAATAAAATGTTATCCTGGGAATTTGATGTAAAGAAATATGTTATATAAATCTACAAAAGTTACAGATACCTAAGCATTAGACCTGAGCTTAAAAATAAGTTTCCAATAAAATAGAAATGTTAGTTACATCTGATAATAGTTACCAGCGTGTGAACTCTGACTAAGAGTGTGTTTTAATCTGGAAGAAAATTTTCATATTAAAATGTAAAATTTTTGCCAATCTGGCCTACTGTACATACAAACATTTGTACGTTGGAGTTATATTACCACAGCGTACATTTATTGGGATCAACTATAACACCTTTATCTTATCAATGATTTTCCAAGAATACTTAATGGTAAAAGTGTAAAAAATGAAATGAATTTTACCTCATCATAGTAGACAATGGTGAAAAGAGAAACTATTATATAGTTGTAACATACATATAGATTTTAAGGACATTTAAAGATAAAATTTAAAAAAAAATTTTAACTTGCAATAAAGGTCTAATGTGATTTGTAAGTTCTGTCCGCTAAGTGGTAATTTTATTTCTTTAAATTATATATTTGCTATCATCTTGCTCTATACCACTATAGTGGGAACTGTATTATGCGTTTGTGCTGATGTTTGTAACACCCAAAAATATTGATTATATACCCACCTTAAAATATACAAATCGGCTCAGAATCACTTCTTGAGTCGATTAGGTTATGTCCGTCCGTCTGTCTGTCTGTCTGTCTGTCTGTCCGTCTGTCTGTGTGTCCACGTAAACCTTGTGCGCACAGGTCGCAATTTTTTAGATAATTTTGAAATTTGGAACGTGTGCTTCGTTTGGTCCAACGACGAGCGCTATTGAAAATGGTTAAAATCGGTATATCGGTACCCTCGGAGTAGGTCTTTTGAGCTCATAATTATGTTAAATGTCCTAGTGTTTCAAAAAAAAAAAATCCAAAACTTAGTTTTATAATAGTCTCCTTACATGGTACTGCCTAAATTGTAATGATCTCATATGAATCCATCCACCAAATATTATTGCATTCAGTAAATCAGTTTTTCCTCAATAAATTTGGAACCGATGTAAAATTCAACATAAGTGCTTATTACTGAAAATTAAGCTATGTCCGTCTGTCCGTCCGTATGTCTGTCTGTCTGTCTGTCTGTCTGTCTGTCTGTCTGTCTGTCTGTCTGTCTGTCTGTCTGTCTGTCTGTCTTTCTGTCTATCTGTCTGTATGTCGTAATGATCGGACATTATTTAACCTTAGCCCCCATACAAAGTCCCTTAATTTAATGACTTGAATGTCCACATTTCACTTATAAACACTAGTATCACAATGAAATTTGGTACAAATAAGTTTTATAGAAACATAAATCTCGACAATAAGTTTTATAAGAATCGGCCCAAGTTTTGCCCTAGCCCCCATATAACCGGACCAACCGATTTGTGCCTTTTAGTTCATTACTACTTCAATTATACCACTATCTTTCCGAATATCAGTGCAATTACGTTTGAGTTTGTTGAAAATTTTTGAAATCGGTCTTTTATTCCTCCTAGTCAACATACAACCGTACATGAACAGACAGATATTTAGAACATATGTAAGATCAAACACTAATGCTTTGTTATGATGATATGGTGTAGGGTATTATATGGTCGGCCACGCCCGACTATAATTTCCTACTTGTTTTTATTCTACTAATTTCTTAGAGTATTTTACATGCAAAAATTAATGGGACTTTTGATACCACTTAAAAGTGTTTTACGCTTCATATATATAGCAAAAATAATCTTCAAGGAATTGCTAGTCATTCATTCATAACATCAAGTATTCAGTGAATCAAATAACATTACATGACCAAAATCGAAGCAAAACTTAAATACGTAACTAATATTGCATCAATATTCCCAAAAGGCAAAGTATTTTTGTTACTAATACTTATTTGTACTTTTATGTAAGAATTCAACTTTATATATTCCAAAATGTACGTTATTTATGTATTGGACTTATAAGTACATCCCTTTACATAATAAAGTTATATGAGCTTTCTACAAAATGTATATATTAGTATATGTATGTATCTACAAAACCATTTTAGTTTGTACTTTAGATTGGTTGAGGCTTGTAATACAATTTTAGTCTTGACCTCAATTTCAAAAACATTTTTGCAACTCTTTCTTTAGGGATTAAAATGTAATTGCTATAAAAAATCTAAGGCTCTTATAAATACAATAAAATAAATAATTGTTGAAAGATATTAAATGCAGTATAAAAAAAAAAACATTTTAATATGATAAATATATAGGCTTTACTGGAAATTTTTTCTAAATTTTGACAAGAATAGAGGGTTTAAACTTTCTACAGTAATTTTATAAATAATTTTCTAACGCAGTAACGTTTCTGACATATTTAAATATATTAAATCTTGAAAATATATTTCTAGAAAACCCCAAAAAAGTACCACCGAAATGAATCAAAACAAACAAATCGACAAAGAGTTAATGCATCCGAAAAAGACAGTGATTTCTGCAAACGTCTAATCACCTGGTTGACTTTAATTCGTCTTTTGACACGGATGTACTCTTTGTAAACGAGTATGAAGATAATCGTCACTTTAGTGTTACCTCTGTAAGCTAAAGAGTGGACACTTTAAAAAACAAACTTAAGCTTTTTGTCTGCCTCTTCGTAATCTATTGACTGACTTCCTCGTAGGACAAGCAGTTAATGCCAAATAGTTAATGCCTCAGAATAATACAGTGATTTCCACTAACGTCTAATCATCTGGTTAGCTCTAATTCGTATTTCGTCATGGATGTATACTTTGTAAACTAGGAAGAAGAAAATCGTCTCTTTACTGTTCCCTTTGTAAGCTAGAGAGTGGACACTTAAGCTTTTTGTCCATCTCTTCGCAATTTATCCTCGTAGGACAAGTAGGACATGTTAAAATAGCCAGTCACCTGGGCAGTCGGTGTCTAGGGGTAACCCTAAGTGGTATGTTAAATAGTTATTTCCGGACTGTCCGACCAAACTGCTGGGAATAATCAAGTAAGTACAAGCTGCCAGACAGATATACTTTAAAGTTCAAGTTAAAAATTTATTTTTACTCTGCTCAATTATTATTAGGCACAAGGAAACCAGTAAAAAAAAATCTAATTTTGTTTTTATTAATTTTTCCAATTTGTATTTTTAAAATTACATTAATGAAAACAATTTTGCTTCATTTAACTTTAGCTGTAACATTTTTTACACCCAATAAATACGCCAAAATCAATAATTTATGTAAAAATTATGATGGCAATACAAAAAACAAACTAGACTTTACTGTTTGCATAAAATCTAATTTAAATAATTAATCCGATTTGGGAATGTAGCAAAATAAAGAAATCAGACAAAAGATGATCACAACTTTTAATTTGCTAACGAAGGTTATAACGTCAACGTTATAGATTATAGTGTTTTTCATATTGGGTGAATCTTAATTAGTAGAATGTCAGGTACTATTTACTTAGCAGTAAATATTTTATATATTAACTCTCTCCATGAAATACCAAACAACTTCAATTCTTTCTATCTGGCGTCTCCAGGTATTTGTAGGTCTGCCAGGCCTTCTAGAGACTTGAAGATTTCTTGACTTTCTCATAATATGCCCCAGATAACCAAATTTTTTCGAGTAATTATTCTTCCACAACTTTATTTCTTTATCTTTGGAATATATCAGTTCGATGAGCTTGTTCCTCAGGGGTTTTATATTATGATGGTTATGACATGAGAGTTACATGATAGAGGTCCGTGGGTCGACCTATTCACCGGCTATTTTGGGTAACCCCCCGGGGCTTTCCTTGATGAAAAATTCCATGTTGGTGTTATTGCAATAACCCAGAGAAAAGAGGTGCTACCAATACCTCTAGTCTGTCGGGACTATAAACTGGTGATGATCAAATGTATCCTCGTTCAGGAATGAACTGGAATGGGTCATTAGTTGATGGGGATTGCATTTTAAATAATGCTATCTTTCATGACATCAAAAGGGTCCGGTATACTGGAAGATTGATTTCACCTGATGTTGGGGTAGTCTTCCCTTCTATTCTGAACTCCTTGTCGGAGTTCCGCAACGGGGCTACTATGACAAGACATATATCGAGTACATGTACAAAGTGCTTGTACATGGACCAGCTCAGCCATTCAGGGGCGCGTGGTAGAAAGTCTCAAGCCTACCCAGTGGATGAAAAAGACCACCGTGAAATAAGCCGTTAAGGCAGGTGTTCATGGAAAGCACTTAGACATCTTGTCCACCCTGACATATCTGTCTTCTAATTTGTGTTGTCCTCCTGAGAATCAACAATTTATTCTTACAGTCTTCATCATGACTGAAGCTTGTACAGAGTTTTCAGATGATCGTCTTTATGCTGAAAAAATTAATATTCTTATACTAGTCTTTCTTCAAATGGTTTATTGAATTAATCTGACTAATGTCACATATGTAGTAGAGAGGCCATGAACGAATTAATCTCATTTCGGATTCCTAAGAATGAGGGGTTCTGCATATGCTCTAAACGTTCAAGTTCGTATACCGTAATGTCCACTTAGAATACGTACCTCATGCTAACCTCAGAGTTAATGATTATGAGGAAGCTTATGGAATCTTTGTTGATCTACTCACCGTTACATTTTTTGAAGTGGCCCCATGCGATTCTCTCCCCTATAATGTTAACTTAGACCTCATTGCGTCTAACGGCTTTGCGTTAGCCAGTTTAACTTTCTCGAGTTCCCTTTCGTTTCCAATTATTACCAAGTGGCCTGGTACTCATATGTTACCTCTGGGAGGGTACTCGGTTAATGGTCTCTTAAGGTCCAATACGGTCTTTGATTTAATTCTATCACCTAATATCACCCTAAATGACTTCTGCCTGCGATAAATATACTTCTAACCGCTTTCGGATTATAATCCAATTTACACATTCTGTTATTGCACGGACTTCTGCTCAGAAGTTGTGTTTAGGTAGACGGTGGTATATTTCCATTTCTGGGGTTTCCATGTAGAACCCCAGGTCAATGGTATCGTATTCCTATGGGTATTACCTTTAATGTTCCGCTATGATATTTTAACATTAAATTACTCAAATACTAGTTACGTTCTTTTGTATTTAAGGCGACAATGTGTAAAAAAAATCCATTTAAATGTTGTCTTAGGGTCACAAGAGAGTATTTTGAGCATTTATTTGCCTTTTATTATATCCCTTCAGCCCCGTATTCATAAAAAATTAATCGTTTATTTTAGGTTTATTACATACATTTTCCATACGAAATCTCTACACTAAACCATCAACAACTTTATTAAGCATTTATGAATATGGGGATTAGTCTTTCTTATGGCATATTTATGAATGTATACGTAGACATAGTAAAAGTTTGTACTAAGGCCAACTGTTTTGACATTTTAACCATATTTTCTACAATATTTCTTTGTTTTTATTGTATTGTTCTTAGTTTTTCCTATGTACCTTTAAAGAAAATGAGATTTACAACAGCCATAAAAATTGAATTACAGCATTAAATAAATCGAAATTTATGTTGTGCTACAACACGCACTGCATACAATGTATGAGTATGAATACAAAAGGTAAATAAATATTAGATACAGGCGTCTTACCGTAGTCCTACATACGTATAAAAATAATGATTAGGGTAGTTCAATATTTAATGCATTTTAAGTTGATTAATCAAGTGCAAATGTTCTGAAAGATTAATTAATTCCAGCGAACAAAATTTTATTCAAATTAATTAATATATTTATCAATATCAAAATAAAATATTAGATTTACTGTCTGTTATCTTATAAGGGACAAGGTTCTAATATATAGGAGGGCCTAGAAGGCCTTATCTGGGCTCAGCAAATCGCAAAGAAGCCCGTATTAGAACTACATATGTATGAATAAGTGTAAAAAAGATTGTATCAAATAAGGCGCCATTTTTATAGGCAGAAGGTAATTAGGGTCATATCAACTAACAGAGTCAAAACCGTATACTCTCCCCCGGCCACTTATGGATAATCGGTAAATAAAAGAGCAAATCAACTTACAGTAAATGCAAGAAAAATTTGAAATAATATACCACCTTAATAAAAGGCGACGTGTACTATGTAGTTAGATATGTAGATTTAGATAAATAAAAAATAATAAAAATTTATGTGACATGAATATAAGATTATTCATATTTTTATTAAATTTTTTATAATAAAAAATCAATATTGAAATTTTAATACTGATATATAGCACAAATGTTATATATTCCTTTTTATCTATATGCTGAAATTCAATACAATGTAAAACAAAACATAATTCAATATTTAATCATTTATGTATTTATATACATAAATTTGGCTTACAAGAAACCAAGATAAAGTGTTATATTCGCCAGAGCCTAGTCTTAAATATCCCCACCTATTAGCTGATTTTAATGATGAAGAGATATTTCTACTTAATTGCGAACGTTTAAATTTCTCTTTTCGGCGCCTTAAAGTATGTTTCTAAAAATTTAACAAGTAAGAAACTATAGTCGGCCGTAGCCGACCATATGATACCCTACACCAATTGTGAATATTAAACGTGATTAATTTTCAGTAACAAAACATTTATGTTGAATTTTACATAGGTTCCTAATAATGTCTGTTCATATACGGCTGTATGCTGACTAGGAGAAATAAAAGACCGATTTCAATAACATATAACAGCCTTCGTCATTGGATCCAAATTATATTGAAAATTTCGAGCTGTAGCATGCACACAAGGTTTACACAGTCACAAAGATGGACATAGTTTAATCGAATCAGAAAGTAATTCTGAACCGACTGGTATACTTAAGGACAAATATTTTTGAGTGTTACAGACATCAGAACATTGTGCCGATTTTGGATAGACAGTAGTATATTAGACGTAGTTATAAGATAAAAGGCCCAAATCGGTAGATCTGATTGTAAGCGGGCTATGGTAAAAATTAGTCCGATACTTATAAGATTTTTTGTCGTGATTTATGTTTATATAAAACTAATTTGTGCCAAATTTCATCGTGATAGTAGTGTTTATAACTGAATTGTGAACGTTCAACTCATTTTTTGAAGGGGACTTTGTGTAGGGGCCCGATCACTACTAAAATTGAGAGTATTATTTAGTATTATATCGACATTAGTTATGCTAATTTTTGCGAAGACGAAGACGAAGTATATTCGATGCAGTTAAGAGCTAAAAGGCCCAAAGGGAAGGTCCGTTTAAAAGGGGACTAGGGCAAAACTTGGACCGTGCCAAATTTCATCGTTATACTAGTGCTTATAACTGAATTGTGGACATTCAAGTCATTTTCTGAAGGGATCTTTGTATGGGGGCTAGGGTCAAATAATGCCCGATCTTTTCAAAAACTGCTTTACCTATTAGGACTTATATAAAACTAACTTTTGCCACTTTTTGTAGAGATAGTTAGTCATTTATCACAATTATGATTTCATCATTTTCTGAAGGGATCTTTGTATGGGGGCTAGGGTCAAATAATGCCCGATCTTTTCAAAAATTGCTTTACTTATTAGGACTTATATAAAACTAACTTTTGCCACTTTTTATACCCTCCACCACCATCAATGGTGATAGAGGGTATATATAACTTTGTCATTCCGTGTGTAACACCAAGAAATATTCATCTGAGACCCAACAAAGTATATATATTCTGGGTCCTTATGAAATTCTGAGTCGCTTTAGCTATGTCCGTCTGTCCGTCCGTCCGTCTGTCTGTCTGTGTAAAACACGCTCACGTTAAAACGAAGCAATATAATTTAACCAAATTCACCCAAAATATTCATTATTATCCGGTACAGTTTGGTATTGAAAATGAGCAATATCGGTTCACATCGGAAAAAGTTATGAATCAAAATTTAAAACAACCTCGAAAAAAATAAGCATTTTTTTCACATTCTAATGTAATTTTCTCCAAAACTATGCAAGATAATTCCATGAAAATCACCATACATTCGTTTCTACACAAGATCTTGATCCGTGCAGAAAATTGCCAGAATCGGTCCACAATTTCATATACCTCCCATACAAAAGTACATATTCCCGGAAAATGGGTTTTTCGTTAATAACTTCCATCACAATGTCGATATCTTCACAAAATTTTACAAATTAAAATCTTATGTCAATAGAATTCTTTCAGAGAAAAATTTTCTGGATCGGTCCATAATTGGACATAGCTCCCATACAAGGTCCACTCCCGAAAATCACTTAAACGCGCATAACTCATTACTAAATTAAGATATCCATATAAAATTTGGCATAAGTATTGCCCATATGCATAGAAATATTACTGTGAAAGGTTTTTCCGATCGGTCCAAAGTTGGTCATAGCTCCCATACAAGGTCCCCTCCCGAAAATCACTTAAACGCGCATAACTCATTACTAAATTAAGATATCCATACAAAATTTGGTATCAGTATTGCCCATATGCATAGAAATATTACTGTGAAAGTGTTTTCCGATCGGTCCATAATTGGTCATAGCTCCCATACAAGGTCCCCTCCCGAAAATCACATAAACGCGCATAACTCATTACTAAATTAAGATATCCATATAAAATTTGGTATAAGTATTGCCCACATGCATAGAAATATTACTGAAATTTTTTTTCCGATCGGTCCATAATTGGTCATAGCTCCCATACAAGGTCCCCTCCCGAAAATCACATAAACGCGCATAACTCATTACTAAATTAAGAAATCCATATAAAATTTGGTATAAGTATTGCCCATATGCACAGAAATATTACTGTGAAAGTTTTTTCCGATCGGTCCATAATTGGTCATAGCTCCCATACAAGGTCCCCTCCCGAAAATCACATAAACACGCATAACTCATTACTAAATTAAGATATCCATATAAAATTTGGCATAAGTATTGCCCATATGCATAGAAATATTATTGTGAAAGGTTTTTCCGATCGGTCCAAAGTTGGTCATAGCTCCCATACAAGGTCCCCTCCCGAAAATCACTTAAACGCGCATAACTCATTACTTAATTAAGATATCCATACAAAATTTGGTATCAGTATTGCCCATATGCATAGAAATATTACTGTGAAAGTGTTTTCCGATCGGTCCATAATTGGTCATAGCTCCCATACAAGGTCCCCTCCCGAAAATCACATAAACGCGCATAACTCATTACTAAATTAAGATATCCATATAAAATTTGGCATAAGTATTGCCCATATGCATAGAAATATTACTGTGAAAGGTTTTTCCGATCGGTCCAAAGTTGGTCATAGCTCCCATACAAGGTCCCCTCCCGAAAATCACTTAAACGCGCATAACTCATTACTTAATTAAGATATCCATACAAAATTTGGTACAAGTAAGAAAATCACTTAAACGCGCATAACTCATTACTTAATTAAGATATCCATACAAAATTTGGTATCAGTATTGCCCATATGCATAGAAATATTACTGTGAAAGTGTTTTCCGATCGGTCCATAATTGGTCATAGCTCCCATACAAGGTCCCCTCCCGAAAATCACATAAACGCGCATAACTCATTACTAAATTAAGATATCCATATAAAATTTGGCATAAGTATTGCCCATATGCATAGAAATATTACTGTGAAAGGTTTTTCCGATCGGTCCAAAGTTGGTCATAGCTCCCATACAAGGTCCCCTCCCGAAAATCACTTAAACGCGCATAACTCATTACTTAATTAAGATATCCATACAAAATTTGGTACAAGTATTGCACATATGCGCGGAAATATTACTGTGAAATTTTTTTCCGATCGGTCCATAATTGGTCATAGCTCCCATACAAGGTCCCCTCCCGAAAGTCACTTAAACGCTCATAACTCATTACGAACTATAAAGTTTGGCAGAAGTATTGCTCATATACAGAGAAATATTACTGTGAAATTGTTTTCCTATCGGTATATAATTGATCATAGCTGCTATACAAGGTGCCTTTCAGAAAACACTTAAAGGCACATAACTCATTAGGAAATAGTGATACCCATAATATATTTGGCATTAATACTATTTTTGTACACATAAATGTTATTTCAAAATTTTTTCACGATTAGTCCAACCTTGGTCATAGCTCCCATATAAGGTTCCCTCCCGAAAATCACTTAAACGCACATAATTCATTACCAAATATTGATATCATACATTTAGCAAAATTATTGCTCTTATATACATAAATTACACTATAAAATTGTTTTACGATCGGTCCATATTTGGTCATAGCTCTCATACTATGTCCCCTCCAGAAAATCACTTAAAACCACAATATTCATTGCCAAATAATGATATAGATACAGAATTTTGAAATTTTGTTTTTATATATAATTCGTCATAGCTCTCATACAATATCCTTTTACGAAAATCTCTTAAACGCGCATTACTCATTACCAAATAAAGCTATTGATACAAAATTTGCCACAAATATTAGTTTTGTATACAAAAATTATATTTCAAGATTTCTCACGATCGGCTCATAACATGGGTGCGGTCGGTCCCATACAAGGTTCCCTTCCGAAAATCACTTAAACACACATTACTTATTACTAAATTACGATATATATATAAAATTTTACTGAAATATAGCTTTTATGTACAGAAATTTAGCTTAAAGAATTTTTTACGATCGGACTTTAATTGGTCATATCTAGGTCCTGCCCCTGAAAGCACTTTAACCGTATTTAACTAGTTGCATTATCAATTTGTGTAGATTATATATATGTATTTTGAAAATCCTTTAATTTTCACACACATGCATACATGCAAATTACTAAATATCGCTAAGCGCTATAAAAATATAAAGAAAATTGCGTTTGTAATGTTCAATAAATCTTGGAATTGTAATAGATTTAAGCTGTTTAAATCTTGGGATTTTTCAATTTAAGACATGAGATAACTTATTTCTACAAATATTTGACCAATTAGAAAAGTCTTAATATAAAAGTAGCTGGTGGAGGGTATTTAAGATTCGGCTCAGCCGAATTTAGCACTCTAACTTGTTGTAAAGATAGTTAGTCATTTATCACAATTATGAGGTCAGAAGCCCTTTTCGGGGGATCGGTTGTATGGGGACTAGGTGAAATAATGGACCCATATAAACTATTTTCAATAGCGTTCGTCCTTGGAGAAGCGAACATTTCAAATTTTATGAAATTATCTCAAAAATTGCGACCTGTAGACTGAGCACAAGGTTTACATGAACACACAGACGGACGGACGAACGGACGGACGGGCATAGCTTAATCGATTCAGCAACTGATTCTAAGCCGATTGGTGTACTAAGGTGTATGACCAATATTTCTTTGAGTTTACAACTTTCATTTGGTCACTTTATTTTCAACATAAGGTTAATGATCATTAACGTTTACTTAAATTAAAAAGTTTATTTTCAACAATTTGCTTGTGATACTGAAAATGAAATTCAATAGAGATTTAAAACCAATCCTCTTACTGCTGACATAGAAAATAAACTTTGATTGAGTTAATAGAGTTTGGTGGTTTCATACCATTATCATAAGGTTTTAAACCTTTTGCATTTTTAATTCATTAAGCTCTATAGTACAGTGAATGACCTTATCACATCAAATACAGCAAATAAATGTAAGCATTTTGTGCACAAGTGGTTTTATTTGTTCTTTGCTTTCTTTTGCTCTTTTTGTTTTCACGTCTTTTTTTGTATCAGTAACTAATAAAGACAATGCGAGACACTGCAAAGGGTACAATATGTATTATGTGAACTGGAATTTATGTTAAATTTCCTTCCAGAAACATTTTCATCTATAAAGTGTTCCCCAGTTTTATCCCAAGTCATTTACTTTTTTATGGTCCCCCAAATGATAGTTTTCTCAGACTCATATCTTGCAAACAGTTCCAAATTTTGATTTAATTCCTGAGTGAAAGTTGTAGCTCTTGTCATATAGAACAAAAATTGTGAACATATAAAATCAAAACAAGTTAGAGTGCTATATTCGGCTGAGCCGAATCTTAAATACCCTCCACCAGCTGCTTTTATATTAATACTTTTCTAATTGATCAAACATTAATAGAAATAAGTTTTCTCAAGTCTTAAATAGAAAAATACCAAGATTTAAACAACTTAAATCTATTATAATTCCAAGATTTATTGAACATTATAAACGCCATTTTAGGAAAATGAAGAACATTTTGAGTGAATTTGGTTTTACACAGACAAACGGACAGACGGACATAGCTAAATCGACTCAGAATTTGATAAGGACTCAAAATATATATACTTTGTTGGGTCTCAGATGAATATTTCTTGGTGTTACACACGGAATGACAAAGTTATATATACCCTCTATCACCACTGATGGCGGTGGAGGGTATAAAAACTTCATCTTCATTTCAAGTGTAAAGTATTATATTGCTTTAATTAACGACACCTGTACGTATACGTGTTAATAATTTATTGATATTACAAATATTGTGTATACGCCTAATTTAAAAGTTCATGATTTTCGACATAAATGGGAGACACGGGTCTTTTTGGGACTTTTATCACTTAGTGGTGACCGTATTGGAAAATTACTAGAAAATTATTAGAATTTAATAGGGACCCAAAATATATGTATATACTTTTGTGGGTCTATGATCAATATTACGATGTGTTACAAACGGAATGACAAAATCAATATACCAAACATCTTTTTTGATGGTGGGTATAAAAAGTGATAGTATATCTTTTAAACCCTTAGACTTTTAGCATCAATTAATAAACCTCAAGGAGGCACACACTAATTTTTCGAATTTTTTTTCTAGCAATTTTGCAAAATTTCTCCTAAGTCGAATTACGTGGTGATTTAATGGTTTTGTGGGTACATATTTAGTGTTTGTTTGCAGCCGGAAAACAAGGCACAGTTAAAACTTTAATACTTTGGAAATTTGTACAACGGAAATAGAAGTGAGTAAGAGAAAATAAAATTTAAACTTTAATCCTTTTTTTCGCAAAAAAACATACACAATCAACTGGAAAGACATATTAAAGTTTAATTTTCTAGCAGATTTTCTCAGCAAACAAAAAGTAGTAAAACAAAATGAAATGTGTAAAAATAGAACATATAAAAAGTGAGTGGTAAAAATAAAAGTTTTTCTTAGTTTTGTTTTATTCTTATTTTTGTTTTCAAGAGATAGAAAAAATCTGACAATTTCTAGCATATATAAATTTGTCGACAGTAAATTAAATAAAGCATTTTTTCCAACGTTTTTTTTATGTTTGAGAAAAAAAGCTAGAAAAATATATTAAAACTTTTTCTTTATTTTAAAGCAATTTTTGTTACTGTTGCCTTTTAACAATTTGATATGTTAACACTTAAGGGATAGACTTCAACTTAAACGATGACAAAGGGAACCATTTAGCCTAGTAGACAGATAGACAGACAGACAGCCACAAAAATACAAATGAATGTCTGTATCTGTGTACACACTTGTTTAGCAAAATATCTAACTAAACGCCTCTTATAGAAAAAGTTTGTTTTAGTGAATTCAACTGAAAAAAAGGAATATAAAACTTTTCAGTAGAAAAATTATTTCAAATTCTTAAAGTCTACGACAATTATATTGCTGTGGTATTAGAATTTTATTGTTTTTAATAGAGTGGGTAATTTCAAAATTTGTTTTGATATCTCATATTGTGGAACTATCTTTCCCAGTTTGTCTGCACTTCTGAAACGGTGAAGTACATAACAGAGAATCTTATGTTTAAACAAGTTAGAGTGCTATATTCGGCTGAGCCGAATCTTAAATACCCTCCACCAGCAACTTTTGTATTAATACATTTCTAATTAATAAAATATTTGTAGAAATAAGTTTTCTCATGTCATAGATAGAAAAAACCCAAGATTTAAACATCTTAAATCTACTACAATTCCAAGATTTATTGAACATTAGAAACGCCACTTCCTTTTAAATTTTTATAGCGCCCTAAGATATGCTTTAGCGATATCTAGTATTTGCATGTGTGTGAAAGATTTAAGGATTTTCAAAATACATACATATATAATTTTGTTCTACACAAATTTATAATGCAAATAGTTAAATACGGTTAAAGCGCTTTTAGAGGCAGGACCTAGTATGAGAAATATGACCAAATATAGACCGATCGTGAAAAATTTTTGAAATGACATTAAGTGCTTTTTGCATTACAAAATAGTATTTATGAACAAAAATAGTATTTATTTATATCATTATTTGGTAATGAGTTATGTGCCTTTAAGTGTTTTTCTGAAAGGGACCTTGTATGGGAGCTATGATCAATTATGGATCGATAGGAAAACAATTTCACAGTAATATTTCTCTGTATATGAGCAATATTTCTGCCAAACTTTATATGGATATCTTAATTTAGTAATGAGTTATGCGCGTTTAAGTGATTTTCGGGAGGGGACCTTGTATGGGAGCTATGACCAATTATGGACCGATCGGAAAAAAATTTCACAGTAATATTTCTGTGCATATGGACAATACTTATACCAAATTTTATATGGATATCTTAATTTAGTAATGAGTTATGAGCGTTTAAGTGATTTTCGGGAGGGCACCTTGTATGGGAGCTATGACCAATTATGGACCGATCGGAAAACAATTTCACAGCAATATTTCTATGCATATGGACAATACTTATACTAAATTTTATATGGATATCTTAATTTAGTAATGAGTTATGCGCGTTTAAGTGATTTTCGGGAGCTATGACCAATTATGGACCGATCGGAAAAAAATTTCACGGTAATATTTCTATGCATGTGGGCAATACTTGTACCAAATTTTATATGGATATCTTAATTTAGTTATGAGTTATGCGCGTTTAAGTGATTTTCGGGAGGGGACCTTATATGGGAGCTATGACCAATTATGGACCGATCGGAAAAAAATTTCAAGGTAATATTTCTATGCATGTGGGCAATACTTGTACCAAATTTTATATGGATATCTTAATTTAGTTATGAGTTATGCGCGTTTAAGTGATTTTCGGGAGGGGACCTTGTATGGGAGCTAAGACCAATTATGGACCGATCGGAAAAAAATTTCACGGTAATATTTCTATGCATGTGGGCAATACTTGTACCAAATTTTATATGGATATCTTAATTTAGTTATGAGTTATGCGCGTTTAAGTGATTTTCGGGAGGGGACC
>NW_023994773.1:137500-230347 GCF_015586225.1 Lucilia sericata
TAAAGTTAAACTTTCATTTTTTGCTGCTTGCTTCTTTTTTTAATGCCTAGGGTTTGTATGAGTTTGGCTTTCTGAGGATGTGATTGTATATAAGAGTGTGTGTGTTAATAGTATAATGTGTCATTGTTGGGTGTAAAACTTTTTCAAATTATTTTCTATGTTATCAAATGGCTTTACTTAGAGTTTCGCCTTAAGAATAGTTTAGATTTTTTATGGCTTTAAATAAAGTCGTTTTTATATAATTCGCTGTTTCTACTGAAATATTTGAACTATGCATGTGTATGTGTATGATTAAATATCTATGTATATTTATTTATATTTTATTTACTTTTTATGTTGGCGTTAAGTTTATAATAAACAGTATATGTATTTAATTTTCTGTGTCCACTCTTCGCTTAAAGTCATAAATTTAAAAATATTTAGAGTCCTTTTCATAAAAATTTTATTACATTAACATTTTACATGGCTTAGTAGTTCTTCATAATATTATTACTTTTTAATAATGTTAAGTAATTTTCGGGTTTTCAGTTAATTACTAAATAATTGAAGTACTCTATTCCGTGTTAATTTATTTATTTCAGTTAAATTCATTAAGATTTTTTTGGTTTTCTTTCCCTTTCGTTCTTTGCATCTTGAAACAACAACTTAAAATTTTTATATAAAATCGGCTTAAACTTCTCCTCCATTTTATTTTTGCAATTTATTGCCACTTAACTACAATGAAACAGTTATTTAGTTTATATTTTGTTTTTTATTTATTTCATACTTTTCCATTGTTTTATTTTTCCCTTATTGCTCTATTTTATTTCCTAATGATTGCCCATTTTGTGAGAAAAAAATAAGTTCTTTGAAATGAATTTTATATTAAATTGACATTTTAATATACAGTTAGTTTGGAAAAAGTTTTGTTTTTATTATACTCTACAATACTATAGTGGGGAGGGTATTATGGGTTTGTGCTGATGTTTGTAACACCCAAAAATATTGGTCCTACATCCACCTCAAAATTTACCAATCGGCTCAGAATCGCTTCTTGAGTCTATTAAGCTATATCCGTCTGTCCGTTCCCCTGTCTGTCTGTATGCCTGTGTGTCCATTATATATAGATATTTTGATGAAATTTGGAACGTGACCTTCTTTTGGTCCAAAAACGAAAGCTATTGAAAATGGTTGAAATCGGTCCATTATTTCACCTAGCCCCCATACAACCGGACCCTCCGAATATGGCTTTTGACCTCATAATTATGTTAAATGATCTACTATCTCCACAAAAGTTGACAAAACTCAGTTTTATATAAGTTTCAATAATTCTAGCGATTTTCGTAAAGATCAGGCATTATTTGAAACTAGTCCCCATACAAAGCCCCCTTCAGAAAAATACTTGAATGTCCTCAATTCACTTATAAACACTAGTATCACGATGAAATTTGCCACAAATAAGTTTTATATAATCATAATTCCCAACAATAAATTTTATAAGGTTCGGCTCAATTTCTGTCCTATCCCCCATACAACCGGACCCAATGTGCTGATGTTTGTAAGACTCAAAAATATTTGTTCTTAAGTATACTAGTCGGTTCAAAATATCTTTTGATTCAACTCTGCTATGTCCGCCTTTGTGACCGTGTAAATCTTGTGTGCACGCTACAGCTATTTTCAATATAATTTCTTAAAATTTGTCACATACTCTTCTCTGGATCCAATGACGAAGGCTGTTGAAATTTATTTCTCCTTGTCAGCATACAACTGTACATGAACAGACATTATTTGGAACCTATGTAAGATTCAACATAAATGCTTTATTATTGAAAATGAATCACACTTAATATTCGCAATTGGTGTAGGGTATAATATGGTCAGCCACGCCCGACTATAGTTTCTTATTTGTTTATATTTGTAAAAGATTGAAACTTTTTTTGAGTAGTTAGTTATTTGTTTTGTTTGTTTCCCCTTAAAATATGGATGACCTAGATTTTAGTAAAAACATAAATATTTTATTTATGGCGAAAATCAGTAAGTTATTATTAAAGACTGATTTGGTTTATAAAGTATATCTCACGGTTTTCTTCGTTTTTGTGAAATTCAAAAGGGATTGTGACAAAAGTTAATTTTTGTTGAATAAAGCAAAAAATGTATTCTCTTCGTTAAATAACAAAATTAACAAAGATTTCATTTGAATCCGAAAAAATGGAGGGTATTGTAAGTTATTCTAAATAGGTTAGATTCTATGGGTTAGTGAAAATTGTATTTCTGTACGATAACTAAACGGTGGCGTTGGTAGTACGACGGTATATCGTATTCTGCTATTCAAATTACGAAAATATGGTTAAATATTTCACAAAATTTATTAAAAAATAATAAATTGACTCTCTTCAAGTTAAATATTGTGAATAAAAAAAAATCGCTTCTATATCAAACTATTTTATGCTTTATTTATTTTACATTGTCCATCAATGCAGTGCATAACTTTATTGGAATTTGTGTTCTTTGTTTACTATTTTATGCTTCATTGAACATTATAGAAAATAAAATATTTCTTTTAAACAAACAGAAAACATAAAAACATTCCACGAAATTGCAATTAGATGGAATGAAAAAGTATGGCCAGTTTAAATTTTTTTTTATTAAATTTGTGTTAAAATATGTAAAAACAACAAGAGTTTTATATTCATTTGTGCCGAATCGTATATACCCTTCACCATGATGTGCTAATAAAAACGAGTACGAGTTTTAATACCAAAATTCAAAAAGAACTAGTTGTAAAACGAAAAAGTAGCAGAAAAACTAATTTTATAGATTTCCATTTAATCATGGTCCTGCGTGTGTACATAAAAGCCAAAAAGTATTTGTCATAGAACGAAAAAGTGCCAAAAATCCTTTCCTACAGATTTTCATTAACTTAGAACTCTTAATGTTTAATTTTGCATTTCCACTTTTATAGGTTCAATCTCTTGGCTCTATATGCACAATTTCGTGTTTCTAGATGCAGTGTTATAGAAAATTCAAAAAGTACCTCTTGAAGAACGATCAAAAAGTCCCTTCTTATACCCACAATCAAAAAAGATGGTGGGTATATTGATTTTGTCACTCCGTTGTAACACATCGAAATATTGGTCATAGATCCACAAAAGTATATATATTCTGGGTCATTATTAAATTCTAAGACGATCTAGCCATGTCTGTCCGTCTGTCCGTTCGTCCGTCCGTCTATCTGTTGAAAGTACGATAGAGTCCGAACGGAACGAGATAGAGGATAGAAATTTTCCACAAATATTCTTTATAGGTACGGTTTGTTTGGTATTAAAAATAGGCAATATCAGTCCATGTTTTCTGATAACCCCTATACAAGTGGACGCCCGAAAACAGCTTTAATGGGCATATCTGTTTCAAAAGTACGAGTATAGCGCTGAAATTTGACATAATAAGTTTCATATATCAAAAGATTCCTATCAAATTTTATGAGGATCGGTTCATAATTGACCTTAGCCCCAATATAAGGCCCCCTTCAGAAAATTACTTTAAAGCTCATTACATGCTTAATAATACGAGTATAGTGACAAAATTTAACACACATAAGTTTCATATGATTCAAAATCTCCCTACCTAATTTTATGTTGATCGGTCCATTATTTACCCAACCCCCTATATAATGTCCCCTTCAGAATATGACTTCAACGATCATTGCTGGTTTAAAAATACGAGTATAGTGATGAAATTCGACACACAAAAGTTTCAATGAAGCCAAAATCTCTCTATCAAACTTTATGTAGATCGGTTCATAATTGACCCTACTCCCCATATTCGGTGCCCTTCAAAAAATTACTTAAATGATCATTACTGGCTTAAAAATACAGAATACGAGTTAAAACCTCTCCACCAAATGTATTGAGGATCGGTCCATTAGAAAATTACTTTAACGATCTTTGCTGACTTAAAAATAAGTGAACAGTTATGAAATTGTATATAAGAAACATTTATAGGAGCGTAAATCTTCCTATCGAATTTCGGAAAGTGTGGCGAAGTAATATTCGATGTAAAGATGTTTTGTATGAACCAAAATTGGTCTAAAAAAATTTTATTGAAAACGGATCTCTCATATAAGGTCCTCTTCAATTAATTTGATGTGTAATATCACCCTCATGTTTATAGGGGAGCATTCCTCACTCACTTTCTCACTTTTTATAGATTTTCATTTACTCTGGGACCTACCTGCTGCATTCGTAACATGTTGGTCTTGCTCCGCTTTTAGTTGTTGTTATTTGTTTATTATTTTTGTCTCAGCATAAACCAAAAATCCTAATTTAAATAAAATTTTCAAAGGTTGTCTTGGATTTTTGTTCATATCTCCTTTATTTATGAACTGCTTTTGTTGATGCTAATAGAAAAGCATGTCTGACAGAATTGTTTACGATTTGGGTCCCGAAGATTTCTGTGGTTTTCAGAAAATTGATTTCAACACACATACAGTCGGACATAGACTTATATATGGATGAATGACCAAGATATTTGTGTGTCACAAACATTATTTAATAAACCTCTATAGCAATGTAAGGTTTAGGGCGTATTTAATAAAACACAAACATCAAAGTGATAAAAATGTTTAACGTTTGCTAATAAAAATTAGGTTTGTAATTTTTATACCTTTCACCTTCGTGAGAAGGGTTTATATAAGTTTGTCATTTCGTTTGTTATTGCTAAAATTTAATTGTCCGACTCCATAAATTATATACAACATTATGGATCCTTATAGATAGCGGAGTCGATTGAGCTTTGTCTGTCTGTCTGTCTGTCTGTCTGTCTGTCTGTCTGTCTGTTTCGTCTGTCTATATGTATATGTATAATATTAACTCAAACATCATACATACATATGTATTTCCATTCACTTGTATATTAATTTTTTGTTTCTAAATCCTAAATTAAGAAATTTTAAAAGTACCTATTACATGTTTAATGTTATATTTTAGGCAAACATTATTTTCAATAATATTTTTGAAAATTTGTAATATATAGTATAATATCGAATAATTGTTTAACACTATTAATAACATGATATACATACATATTTATACATTTTCATCAATTAAAATATGTCAATATTAATAAAATGCAAAGAATTTTTTGTGTAATCAAATCAACACTATTATATATACAAAACAGATAAATATCATTGGGTATATGTAAAATGTACGTTGTACATATTTTATCCATTTGCTAATTTGCAAATCAGTTGCATGTAATATTTTTGCGAATATTTACAAGTGTTTCTTTAAAATTAAATATAATGAATTTATGAAAATTTTTATCTTAATATAATCAAAATTTTTAGAGATTTGTTTAGTATTTTAAAATTCATATAAATTTTTTTTAATTAAACTAACATAAATAAATATGTTAGAAACTTAAATCAAATGGAATGCTGTTTAAATATAGATGTAATGAATGAATATAATTAAAGTAGGATATAATGTACAAAGCTTTTGTATGAATTAGATTAAACTATCTAGATGCATAATACAAGTGAATATATGGGCAATTTCATGTCAACTGACGCAACTCAAAAAATTCGTTGCTGATTAAATTTGCACCAAGTTTAGTACTACTGGATAATAGACCAGATAAAATGCATCCCACTAAGTCACTATAAAGCTCTTAAAGTAAATGGGTTAAGCTTTATTTTGTCAAATTTGAACTCTCTAGCTCCTGTAGTTTCTGACCGATAGAGCTAAATAATTGGTGTCTGGCCTATTATTAATAGTACATATTAACCTTTGTAAAAATTTCATCCCAATCGATTTATTATGTAGGGTCACTTAACACGAAATTGCCCATATGTATAAGTTGATGTATTTAAAATATACGATGAGATTTTAGTAAATTAAATTATGAATTGGTTGTATTACTTAGAATGGAATATTTTTAAAATGGAGTTTGTGTTTTCTATATACAATCAGTTGTCTCAAAATAAAATACCAAGAATCACAACATACAAACATTCAAAAAAAGGACCAAAAATTTTATTCATATTGCTATTTTATATGGCAAAGATTTATGTTTAAAGTCAACACAAAAGTACTCACATTTGCATAAAAGATTAATTTTCAAATGATTAACATACATACATATTGCCAACTGTTGATAGATACTTCCAAATAAAACCATTTTGCTCTCTTTCACTTTTTACCTAAATTTTTAATAGTATATAAATAGAAACAGAGAACTGTTTTTAAAAGAAACTGTAAAAAAATCTACAAAATATCTTTGAGGTAAAATTACCATTAAACTTCATGTAAAGAATATATAGAACGGGAAATGAGCTTTGAAATTGAATTGACTTCAATAGTTTATGGATTTAATTTTCTACTTTACCTCTGAGTAAACATGAATAGTTGAATTGCAATTTAAAGCAGGGAGAGATAGAAAATTTGTGTTGATACATATTAAAGAGTAACTTATTGGGATAATTGTATTTATACCCTACACCACTATAGTGGTGAGGGTATTATGCGTTTGTGCTGATGTTTGCAACGCACAATATATTGGACCTATACCCACCTTAAAGTATACAAATCGGCTTAGAATCGATTTAGCTATATCCACAATATCGGCTCAGAATCATTTCCAGAGTCTATTAAGCTATGTTCGTTTGTCCGTCTGTCTGTGTGTCTATTGAAACTTTGTGAGCACTCTACAGATCGCAATTTTTGAGACAATTTGATGAAATTTGCAACGTGATGAAATCTAGTTCAAGGACGAAGCTGCCCAATACAGGACTAACTTTTGCCATTTTTTGTAGAGATATTATATCATTTCTCAAAAGCCCTATTCGGGGGATCCGGTTTATTGCGGCTAGATGAAATTATAGACCGATTTCAGCTTTCGCCCTTGGACCAAATTTCACCACGTTCCAAATTTCATCAAATTGGACTATTTTCGTACAGATCGGCATTATTTGACCCTTATCCCTATAGTCCCCTTCAGAAAATAACTTAAATGGCTCCTGTCCCAGTCAACTTTTACAAAATTTACCTACTGATGTACAACTAGTGAAAATAACAAATGTCCCACATCAACCAACTCCTAACAATCTTCACCTCAAAACCAATATGGTTCACATCGTATTAAAGGGCCTAAATTTTATAGGAATCGGCTTTTTTGCCCTAGCCCCCATATAAACGGACCTTCTGATTTGGCCCTTTTAGCTCATAACTACTTCAAATATACTACTATGTTTCCAAAAATCGGCACAACTATGTTTTATATAATTATAAAGAACACTGTCGATTTTCATAATGATCGGATATTATTTGACCCTATCCCCTATACAAAGTCCCCTTCAGAAATGACTTGAATGTCCACAATTCACTTATACACATTAGTATTACGATGTTTAATATAAACTTAAATCCCAGCAATAAATTTTATAAGAATCGGCTAAAATTTCTGAATTAGTCACCATACAACCAGACTTTCCGATTTGGTCCTTTTATCTCTTAACTACGACTAATATACTACTACCTATCCAAAAATCGGCAAAATCTGCTGATGTTTGTACCACTCAAAAATATCTATTGGTTCAGAATCACTTTCTGATTCGATTAAGTTATGTCCAACTTTGTGGTCGTGTAAACCTTGTGCGTACGCTACAGTTCGCAATTTTCAATATAATTTGTTAAAATGTGTCACATTCTATTCCAATCTAATAAGGAAGGAAAATGATTGAAATCGGTATTTTATTTCTCCTAGTCATTATACATCCGTACATGAACAGACATTATTTGGAACCTATATAAGATTCAACACAAAATTTTTGTATCATATGTAATAGTTTAAAGCATGTTGCCCAAAATCGCGATTTCCTATCACGCGAGATAGGGCAAGAAATTTCTGCTGACGTTGCGTTGACTCACCTATCTCACTATAAGCTTACTTGTGTATTTTCTTATTTGAGCATGTGTTAGTTGATTATCTCTCAACTTGCAAAACAAAATCAACTCAGTTGCTGATCAGCATTTGTCGAAGTAAGATCTGTACGCAACTTTTTAAAATCCACACAGAAATACACAACAAAATTTTAGAAAGCCGAATTTATGTAGATGAATGAGAGAGCACAGCTGATAGTTTTTTATATATGAACTTTAATGTACGCTGTCTGTCAAAATCCATAATATCAATTTGACAGGTAGAATATACTTTTAGTTTGCAGTCATTTTATTAGTACAGTTTTTTATTTTGGGTTACATTTGTTCTCTGCTGCATTACAATACAAATTAATGTGTAACAGGTATGTGTATGGGCAGCACTGGTTTTAAGTTATAGATACACACATATCTTATAAATCATAACTTTATGAAATAAGAATAAGAATATATTTTAAAATAAGTTTTTCAAATTTATCTTTTAGCAATTAATCTTATTGTTACTAAACGTCAACTTAATGCGCCTACAATGATTGACATCTCATAAAAGGTCGACAGCCATTTTATTATGTTTTCTTTGTATTTTTTAACACATTTTCTCTAGCTTGTTTCTTCATTTGTTGTACGGTTAATATACATATAGAAATATAATAAAAACTACTCAATCATGATTATATATATTAACAAGTGGACAGTTGTGATTTAAGAATTACTGCTTGCTGGACCATATTCAAGCTGATATATACGAGCTTATAGCTGTGTGTGGTTAAAATAGTATGAATTTTCGTCGATTTTTTATACCCTACACTACTATAGTAGAGAATCAAGTTAATATATAATAAGGCACCCATACAAGTTAACATACATATTTTCTGATGGACGGAAGACAATTAGATCAGAATTAGGAAGATAATTAGATCTCTGAACGAAGTTATTTTGGTAGTCACCGTGGTCTGTTGTAAAGTATAATTTCGTCGTATAAGTCAGGATATAAAAAATGAGTTTAACAGCTATTTTCCAAATGAATACAATGGCTAGAAGTGTCAGTCATATTTAAAATATCAAGTTTAATATATTTTAAATAAAAACCTCAGGGTGTTACGTTGAAACCGCATATGAAAACTTTTAACTATAAACGTATGCATGTGTTTGAGAATATATGTTTTTTTACAATAGTGCGTATACGTAATATTTTTTGAACAATAAAGTTTCACAACACTCATACGCACTATTGATCTGGATATTTTTTCCATATTTAAAAAAAAATATAACATTTTGTAATAGATATTTATTTTAGAATTTTAAATTATCTTTAATTTATACCAATAAATCATTTCATTCTCTTACAGTTACTGGCACGTGTTAGTAAATTTACATATAGTATATGTGTATTCGAAATTTGTCTCGAATCCTTATGGGTATGCTTTGTGTTTCATGAGTTTTGACCCCAAAAATGTATCACTGACAACATGGTCAAAATGTACATAAATATTACTTTTACAAAAAAACACATCAATAATCTTGTCAACTCAACAGCGGCAATGACAGACACAACAACACAATATCAAGAGTATCATTGACAATATGTATAAACTCAACAATGATAAAAGCAGAAAAAATCACTGGTCAAAAGAAACTGAAACCTCAGAAACGAAAAGAAAAATATTACCACGCGATGTACTGAAGTAGACGCCATTATTTATTATGACTATGGAAACATGTCCTCAATCACAATTTTTGTCAATAATCTATATGGATGCTTTCGTTGAATACTTGTTATCATATAAACTGACAAAAACAAATTTATAATTTTCGAATTAAAGTAAATAAATACATTAAATACACTTCTTGGCTTCAAAACATTACCTAAGTAGACGATGTTATGCTGTTGTTAAAGTGTTAATCTCGGAATGGAGCTTATACTATTCCTTGGAGAGAATACGGCTTCTCTATTATATTTACTTCTAAATATTGGATATTGTGGGACAGTGTAAAGTACCTAGGTGTTATTATGATAGGAAATTATCAATGCCTATAAACTCTATCAATATAAGTTTGTACTTAAATTATCACGGTATTGCATATTGTAACACTTAGATAATTATGAGCTCAAAAGCAATATGGCTATGGTAATGGCTAAATTTTTTTTATTCTGATAGAGGACATCCAAGACGACTAGACACAAGGAGATATCATCATTCCAAGAGAAAATTATTAACAATAGAATAATTTTCCTGGAACAAGTTTATTTGTATGAGAGATATATGAAATTGCGGACCTATTTCCCACCCATTTTAAACAGGTTATCGAGTTTCGTTTTATTTTTCTTTATTCATAATTTGCATATCTGCTATCTATAGAGTGATATGATTCTCATTTACTTTTTATACCCTACACACACACCGGATTCCCGAATAGAGCTTTTGACTTCATAATTATGTTAATGATCTACTTCTCTACAAAATTGGTAAAACTTAGGTTTTTATATAAGTCTATATAACTGCTAACGATTTTTCGTAAATATCGGTTGTTTTTTTATGGAAGCTGGGATCCAAAGCTTCCATAAAAAATTCCCTTCAGTAAATGACTTGAATGTCCACAATTCACTTATAAACACTACTATCACTATGGAATTGGCACAAAAAAGTTCTCTATAAACATTATCCCAACAATAAATTTTATAAAGATCTGCCTTTTCCCCTAGGCCTCATATAATCGGACCTTCCGATTTGGGCCTATTAGCTTATAACTACGTCCAATATAATACTATCTTTTCCAAATATTGACACAACTAAGTTTGATATAATCGTAAATTATACTGTCATATTCGTCATAATCGGGCCTCATTTGACACCCTAGTCCCCATAAAAGTCCCCTTCAGAAAATGATTTGAACGTCCACAATTCACTTATAAACACAAGTATCACGATGACATTTGGCACAAATAAATTTATATAATCATGAATCCGGCATTCAATTTTATAAGGATCGGACCAATCTTGCCCTAGGCCCCATACAACCGGACCTTCGATTTGGGTTTTTTATCTTTTAACTACTTTAATATACGTACTGTCTAAAAATCAGCATAAGTAGTTTGATATAATTATAAATAACACTGTCGATTTTCGTAATGATCGGGGCCTCATTGACCCTAGTCCCCATAAAAAGTCCCCTTCAGAAAATGACTTGAACGTCCACAATTCACTTATAAACAACCAAGTATCACGATGACATTTGGCACAAATAAATTTTATATAATCATGAATCCCGGCATTACATTTTATAAGGATCGGACCAATTTTTTTCCATAGGCCCCATACAACCGGACCTTCCGAGTTGGGCCTTTTATCTTTTAACTACGGCTAATATATTTACTACTGCCTAAAAATCGCATAATTAACTTTGATATAATGATAATAACACTGTCGATTTTTCGTAATGATCGGGCCTCATTTGACCGTAAGTCCCCATACAAGTCCCCTTCAGAAAATGACTTGAATGTCCACACGTCCATAGTACCACCACGATGAATTTTACACAATTAAGTTTTAACTAACATAATTCGAACAATAAATTTTGTAAGGGTCGGCTCAATTCTGCCCTATCCTCCATACAACCGGACCTTCCGATTTGGGGCATTTTATCTCTTAACCTGCGTATAATAGACTACTATATACTATCAAAAATATTGTTCTTAAGTATACCGGTCAGTCGTGTAAAATTTGTGTGCACGCTACAGCTCGCAATTTCAATATAATTTGTTAAAGTTTATCACATACTCTGGATCCAATGACGAAGGCTGTTGAAAAATTATTGAAATCGGTCTTTATTTCATCTATTCAGCATACAACTGTACATGAACAGACATTATATATAACCTAATCGCAATTGGTGTAGGGTATCATCTGGTCGGCCAAGCTCGACTATAGTTTCTTACTTGCTTTTAATTTCCAGTATTTATAAAGCAACAACAAGGGCAATACAAGCAATGAACCACAACAATTGTTTTTGTTGTGGTAAAGTCTTCATTCATTTGTTGATGTTGTAGTTCTCCTGGTAACAAATACTACAAAAACAAAATAGTATTAAATGAAAACTTTGCTTTCGATTTAAATACTATAAAGTTTTGTATTTGCGGTTGTAAAATCTTTTAAATATTATGAAGAGAATAAAAGAAAATCTCAGGTCATTGGATATTTTCCTAATAAATGGAAGAGGATTTGAAATAAAAAGGATTGTAAATTGCTTTGAATTGTTATTGAAATATATAATCCAGTTTTGCGTGTAATATGAAAAGGATAATTTTAAATATTTCTTTATTAAATTGGTTATAAATATCAAAGTTATTATAAAATTACGCTTTTACGGATTATGATTTTTGTAAAAGTATAAATTTAAAACGGAAGATAATATCGTTGTTTGTGTATTCCATAGTGGAAATCAGCAATTAATGCTTAAACCCAGGTAATTTTGTTAAGATAAAATATTTATTAACAAAATATTATTAAGTAGACTCATATTACCTTAACAATTTCCTTTTAAATAAAGTGTTAAACTAAAAGCTGTTCCTTAATTCTTAGGATTCTATCAAATAAGGATTTATTGTCATTTTGGTATACTCAAGGTGTGTAAATTTACACTTGATAAAATTTAATGTGCTCACACACAAAATGATAATCTTTTCATTTGCGTATTTTGTTCAGGCTATTAAGCATATGACAAATTCTACACCTACTGAATACATAAATTATCATGTATCTTTTCACTTAACTTTCTATATTTCCTTTTCATTTTGTGGCTCTTAGTACATTTGAACATTTTGGGTGTTCGAAAATAAACGCCTTCATTGTTTTCCAAAAATTCAACATTACCGAAACAAAACACCTTTTAATCAAAAGTTATAAATCAGTCCACCTTTAGATATGTCACGTCATTACCATAACTACCATACACATAACTGGTTTTGAATGAATTTGAAGGTGTGTGATTGTGATAGCAAACTGTATACACAGGCGGTATATATTGACATCGTAGGCGCTTTCAATAACGTGCACACTGATACTCTTATCCAATCCTTAGACCAGTTTATGTTGACCGTGTGCTGGGTAACTGTATTAACTACATGCTAAGGAACAGATGGATAAGCTGCGAGATGTACGATATAACTATCAGGAAAAAGGTATTTCGCGGTATACCACATGGTGGCATTTTGTCACCTATACTCTGGGGTTACCACGATTAATAGCCTCCCTAACTGAGAAAGGACTTAGACCTGCTTGCTATGCAAATAATGTCCTAATACTTTTAAAGGGAAAGGTTCCAAATTACTTGTGTTAAAAAGCTTAGGAGGCTCTGAATACGGCCTTGAGCTGGGCTCAACCGAGAGGCCTCAATGTTAACCGGTGAAGGTGGATATCTGTTTTTCACAAGAAAGAAAAAAATTTCTACGTATACAAAACCTTGCTTCCGGAGAAAGTAGATACCGGTGACAGACAAAGTTAAGTACTTAGGTACAATCCTTGACCAGAAATTAAAATGGAGACACCACATAGAGGATAGGATCAACAAGGCACATCGGTGCTGGGCGATATGAAGGAAAACTATAGGCATGAAATGGGTCTTAGTCCTATTATGACAAATTGGCTTTATAAAAGTGTAATTAGATCAATTCACCCTTGGAAACATATTTAAAATATGAGGCGGCGCTTACAGCCAAACGGCTCTTTACTTTAGGCGAACTGGCCAACAGCGGTTATAGGACACGTCATCAATGTATACTGGATACATTGGAAGGTTATACACAATCATCGAACGTGCCTGATCGCATACCGGACACAGAATATGTCGGAAATTTTGAAATGCTGATTCCATATAGAATGTCTTGGTCAAGCCAGAAGACCAGAAGGCAATTAGGACGATATCTGGTGATAGAATTAAATCTAAGACCGTATTGAATTTTAAGATAGCTTTAACTGAATACTCTCCCAGAGGTAAGGTTTATATCATATGGATACCAGGCCACTCGGGAGTAGTCGGCAACGAATCTAATAGCTTTAAAGGGAAGGGGGCTTGAGGTAGTTAACCTGACAAACGCAAAACCATTCGACGCAATAAAAGCTGAATTGAAAATATGGGTGAGAGAATCCCATAAGGCCTCTTGCAATAATGAAACGGTGGGTAGAACCACAAAGATCCTATGGGATGACCCTGATGAGAACAAGACGAGAGAGAACAATTCCCTAAAAATGAGCAAGTCTGAAGTTAGTATGATGGTACGTAGTCTGAGTTGGAACACAGGATTACGAGCACATTTATACAAAATTGGTCTGGTGATTCAGATGAATGTAGAGCATGTGGAGAGGACAGTAAAAGTGCTCTGGAGCACTTTCTTTGCCACTGTCAGGCAGTCTGTTATCAAAACGTAACATCGAGAAGAGCAAAAAGCATCACAGTTTAGTTTAATTTAGTTTAAAATGGTTGTATACCAAAGTATACATCCACACGGAGACCCAAAAGTCAACTGTGATTACCTTTAATAAAGAACAGGGAAAAATAAAAAGAATACAGAATAACAATAGAAAGATGGGAAGATTGAGAATTCCCCTATAAAAAAGGATTAAAGAATGAAAGTAGACATGGAAGAAAATCCCTAATAGTCTGAATAACCCAAAATGTCGCCTAAGTTATACTCTGCTACAGTTCATCGGAGAATCTTGTGCCTAGCCCCTTCCGTCTCAGACTTGGTATTCTGGGACAGTTGCTTAAAATATCCCCTACTGTTTCCAGTTTCTCCTCATCCTCATACAAGCTGCAAAATCGTTGCAGACACTTTTACTTATAAAGGTTCTAATTTTGCAATGTTTGGTTATTACTCCTACTTAAATACTTATACTCATCCTGTCCAGTACTAATAGTACTCTGGTTGCTTTTGGATTTAACTTCGGCCGTAAAGTCCTAAAAACTCTTCAATCAACCCAATTGAGCCATGATCGGTTGGTGGAATTATTGAATTTTTCGGAGATTAGTCCATAGTAATAAGAAATGGAGGAGGGGTTTACTGAACCATCAATACTATCAAGCTCCAGAACCGAGGCCTGTCTGGCCAATTTATCTGTGATCTCATTATTTAGTACATTATAGTTTCCCAGTACCCAATACAGATAGCAACAGTATTATATTGCCATCTACGAAATAAACTAAAGCCCCTGTGCCAGATTCTATTTTGGACGCATCAGTAAAAGCTGCACATCCCTTAACAATCAGTACTTCGGATCCGATCCTCTCATACCTACCAGGAATCACTATAGAAGTTGTCAAGTCCAAGGTCGCAACTAAATAATCGCAATTACTGTTCTTCCTGTTAGACATACCTCGCACTGTATTATTGTGTGGTTTACCCGCCTTGGTCTAACTAGAGCTGATTCAAACAGTCTAAATAAATTCCTAAAAGCTCACACGCAAAGCACCACAGTTAAATTTTGTTTATTTTCATTATATATTAAAATCTTTCTAAAATGTTTAAATTAATTAAGACCACAAAAACCATAAAAGTATTCTAATAAATAAATAAATAAATATGTTTGTTACTAATAAACACTATTTGATGGAAATGGTGAGAGTACATATAAAATATTTGTACAACTACGCCTGATTTCATTGAAACTTTTAATATTATCCATGTATCATGTAGGAAGAGTGTTATTTACATATGTATGAGATTACAGTTGTTTTATGTATATGAAGTAGTCTGTAGTTATTTGTGTAACTGAGTATGTTTATTCTCATTTATAGAAATTTTGACAGATACGGATATAAAACCAATTCAGTGACAATATTATAAACAATTAAAATAATCTCTATCGCTAAAGACAAATTCCCCATCAAATATTTCAAAATACACTGTAAAATTTTTCAAATAATTTTTTAACCATATAGACGTATGATTAATATTTGATTATAATACATACATATAACGTATACTTTCATTAAATGTTATGAAAGAATTTGCAATTCATTTAAATATGTAGCTTTAAGATTTTAACGGTTAAATTCAAATATTCCATTTTAAATTGCCTTCCCAGCTCTGCAGAAAAAAAAACAAAGACAACATATAAGCCATAAAGCAAATAACAAAAATTCTTTTGTTAAATGATTTAAATAAAATAAATATAATAAAACCAGTATTTAATTTTAGTATTTTTTATTGGGAAAAAATTTAAATTAGTACATTTGTACATATTAAAGCAAATATATTTAGGATTTTGTGGGATTTAGTTATTGGCAAAAACTATTTTATTATTCTAATTTAAACACTTTAACATGAGGGTATATACAAATAATTCTATTATTTGTTTGATTAGACATGAGCAAATATCTAATGGTTTAAATCAGTCATGGGCAAACACATACCACCATGTGTATATTTGTGTGCGTTAAGCAGCAGAGAGATGACTGCATGTTATAACAAAATGGTGGTACACTGAGAAAAGTTTTGAAATTTGTTTTCTATTGCAAATACTTTTTACGACGAGAAAAACTCATGAACTTTTGGGCATTTTAAACAAAAATGGAATAAAGGGAAAGAGTTTTTCATTTAAGAAAAGTAGTAGTATTTTTAAAAAGTAGTATTGAATAAAACTACTGAAATATCATTAAGAAAATCACGACTTTCTATTCGATTTCGAACTTTTAAGGGATATTACCGAGATATTAACTGAACTTAATTTAAAGTTCAACTAATCTATCCAAATCAATGTTTCCTTTATATTCCTTAATACGCAATAAGTCACCAATGTGTTGATCGGTTAACCTTTTAATTGCAACAACTTTACTTTTCTGTCATGTCCCCTAAGGTCATTTAAGGGTCCATGGCAAGTTTCATAATGCCTTTTCAAAAAAAATAAAGCTTTTCTACATATAATTTTATAACATACGACGCATTGTGCCTCACCGTCCATGTTTTCTATAAAAAAGAAATCATTTTCCCAATTTATATCAAACATTTTGCTAGGTGTAATAAAAGAGAAAAAATCATAAGCATAAAAAAATCCGCAACGTGATCTTGCTTCTACAAAAGCTGAACAGCAACTGATTTGATTTTGATCTCTGAGATCGTAACAAAGCAACAAACAAGTGGTCATTTTAGTAAAACACAGACACACTAATACACACAAGCTTATAGTGTAGGTGTGTCAACAAAGCGTCAGCAGAATTTCTTGGCCTATGCACGCGTGCATTAGAATTTCAGTTTTGCTCGTGACTGGTTTAAATGTAAAAGTGACAATATATTTCTTGATGGTGTTAATGTATCATCATCTCACAATTGTATAAATGAAATCTTTAACAACTTAATCAAACGGTTTGCTAATGTCATCTCCCTGAATGACTTAAAGAGCACCTCACAGCGTATTTGGTAGAACGAATTAAGCTGAAAATTCCCTGACATTGAAAGTGCCTCTTATCTACTGCATCAAGTTCGAAGAGTTTCGGACGAGCACTTCTTTTCAGACCATCGGTACATAAGAAAACGAGATTTCTGGAAACTTTTCTCTGAACAGGTAGATAGCGTAAATGTCATATCGAAAATAAAAAAATGCCTATCAAAAACCCATATCCAAACGAAATCTGTTATCAATAGTCAGGAATATATAGAGGAGACAATGAAACTCCTAATCGACGCTCATTTCCCACCTGGTATGTATATCGGGTACCAAAGATGAACAAAGATGAATATTTTAGGAAGGGGAGCCTAACATAGAGATAGTTATTACAACTAACATGGTTAAGGTTAAGGTGAAGTAGTCTACTATTTAAGTGAATCCTTCGATAGCGAACTGACAACGAAGGCGCCTTAAATAACTTGCACACTATTCTCTCATCAAATCCTTAGACCAGTTTTATGTTGAGCAGGTGCTCCGTAACTAGAACAACAACATGCAAAGCAACAGATGAAAAATCTATAAATATCAGGAAAAGGGTATTTCACGGTATACAACATGGTGGCATTTTGTTCCCTTTACTATGGATTATCACGACTAATAGCGTCTTAGAAACCCTAGCCGAGAAAGAAATTACTTACGATGCCGTAATGCTTCTAAGGGAAAAGTATTCAAACTACTTGTGTAGTCTTTTGAACCATATAATTAAAGATTTCTTTAAAATTAATCGTTAAAAATTAAAGTCACCAGAATTAAGTCACTAACTATAATGCAGAAGATGTATTAATATATGAATGCATTAAGAAAATTATATTGTTAATGCCAACACGTAAAATTCTCACCAAATGATAATAAAAATTTTTCTTCGTATTCTCGCATAAATGTGCATATATTTCACAATAATTTCAAGTATTTCCTACCCACATCATTGGTTATGTATATAAACATATTTACTTAAATAAGATGAAAATGTATTGGTGAATTTCATTTTTCTTTTCAATATATTATTTAGTATAAAAGAAGAAAAAGCTCGAGAGCATTTTTTGCATTCACCAGAAGATACGTTTTAAAATAAAATATTTTTAAAAGGATTAATATTGTCATATTCTTAGGTTTATAGGAGGATGTATACTGCATCAAAACCGAAGAAATACAACTAGACCACTATCGGGCCTGCTGTGCTCAGAATGTATTATTTTTTAATGTAAAGAAACTCAGTTTCCTTGACGAAATTCCTAAACATTTTTCAATCAGTGTTAGTCAGAAATGTTATTTCCGGAATAACATCACTTTCAAGATACTTGGATCTAACATCGACAAATGCACGACTGTGGCAAAGAAACTGCTTCAGAGTTTCACTGTCCTCTCCACATGCTCTATATTTGTCTAAATGCGCACGACCAATTTTGTGTAGATGTGCTCGTAAACCTGTCTGTCCACTCAGAATACGTACCATCATACTAACCTCAGACTTGCTCATTTTAAGGAGATTTCTCGTTTTGCTCTCATCAGGGTCACCCCATAGGTTCTTTGTGGTTCTACCCATCGTTCCATTATTCCAAAAGGACTTATGGGATTCTCTCACCCATAATTATACCCTACACCAATATAGTGGCAAGGGTATTATGCGTTTGTGCTGATGTTTGTAACACCCAAAAATATTGGTCTTACACCCACCTTAAAGTATACCTAAGTCGATTAAGCTATGTCCGCCTGGTAGTCCGTCTGTCTGACTGTTTGTCTGTCCATGTAAACTTTGTGCGCAATTTTTGAGATAATTTAAGGAAATTTGGAACGTGTGCTTCTTTTTGCCCATGGTCGAAAATGGTCCTACCCTCCATACAACCGCACTTTCCGATTTAGGCCTTTTAGCTCATAACTATGACAAACATACTACTATCTTTTAAAAAATTAACACAATTAAGTTTGATATAATCATAAATAACACTGCCGATTTCTCCTTCTGAAAAAGACTTGAATGCCCAACTCACCTATAAACACTAGTATCACAATCTCTTATTAATATTAACCTAATCGATATTTTTAAGTAAACTTTATTTTTTGTAAGCACACTAATGTACATAATTCTATGTTCTATTATTAATGTTAAGTAATTTACATAATGCACTATATGTAGAGGAAATCCATGGAATTTCACACATAACACTTAAACAAGATGATCAAGAATAATTCAACAGTACGCGAACATAATACAATAATAGATTTAAGCCCTATAAACGTATTATAATCACTAACACATGCATGACGACATAGACGAACCCAGCAGTTCGGGCGGACAGTCCCGAACTCCCTATTTAGCCTACCACATAGGGTTACCCCTAGCCACCGACTGTCCAGGTGACTAGCTATTTTAACATGTGCTTGTCCTACGAGGAAGTCAATCGTCACCCCATAGGTTACAAAGAGACAGACAAGTGTTTTTTAAGTGTCCCCTCTCTCGCGTACAAAGAGGACACTAAAGTGACGATTACCTTCACCCTCGTTTACAAAGAGTATATCGGTGACGAAAGACGAATTAGAGCCCACCAGGTGGTTTAACATAAGTGGAAATCACTGTCTTCTTCCTATGCATTGACTCTTTGTCGAACTGCTGGGTACATATATACATATACTCATACATATGTATATATCATTTAGAAAACAAAGCAAAGAATTATTGTCGCATCTGCCACATATTCTATTGTTCTTTATCATACAGAGTTCTACAACTTCTTGTACGAATTAGGGTGTTATTTTTGTGAAATTAGTATCAGTTTGGGAATTTTGTAAAGAGTATGGTAGTTTCTGTTTTGAATGATGTTGTTTCTAATACATGATTAGCATTATACTATCTGAAGAAGTGAAATCATTTGTTTTCAATACATATTTACAGAAGTTGTTGTTAAGACGTTTATCAGATATAACAATTTTTCAAAAAAAAAAATTCTCAGAAAATCTCTTACAATCAGGTGAACTTACAATTTCTGTCTAGTTTTATTGTTGGAAAATCAGAAATCTGACAATCACATGATAGTCCAGTAAAAACTATAGAATATACAATAGACTCCACTAAAGTGAATAAACCTGTCTATAGTCAAATACATTAATACTAAAGTCCTAAACAATAGACTATGATAAGGTCAAGCCCATACTGCTGCTATGATTAGTAAAATAGAAAATAGGTCACAATTTAGGCCAGAATATAAGCCCGATTATAGACCAGACTATTGGCTAGACTATAGGCTAGGCTATAGCTCAGATTATAGGGCTGATTAAAGAGCAGAATATAGACTAGATTCTAGTCCAGACTATAGACTAGGCACCAGCCTAACCTACATACCAGACTACTTTAGTCTATAGTCCAGACTACAGTACAGCTTATAGTCCAGACTATAGTCTTGTCTATAATCCAGACTATAGTCCTGTCGTTTTTTAAGAGGAAAAAATCATCGATAAATTCTGGTTGTCCGATGATATCAGAAGTACGAGACTTTAACCCGCTAAAACAACTTATTTCCGCTGACCCCCCAATTCCTGCGGAACCACGGCAAAGCATTTCGTCGCAGGAGGGAAAACAGTTTACAACTGGAAATAGTTCAAATCCGGAATTCTCTTTCTAAGTTCCTCTTGCTTTCGCAATTCTAAAAGGAGAGTTTTCACATATTTACATACATTTTCCCAATTTTTAAGAGACACGACATTATTTGTATGAAGTTATTTGCGCAAATATCTCTCCCTATCTGTCTTTTTAAGTTCCTTCTCTCAGTTTCAAAGCATAGACACACAAAGAACACATATTATCTACACATTACGGATAGCTATGAAGTCCAAAACGAAATTAATATGAACGAAGATAACCATTTTCATTTAGGAGTTGTTTTAGGTAAACATTTAGAAAACCATATCGCCTTGCTTGCCACTCATCTATACTGTGACTACTAAAATATCTGTTATTTCCAGTGCATCAAATTCTTCTCTTACTAATATGTCAATTGGTATCATTGTAGCGATTACTATAGTTGCTTCATCCGAAACCGTCTTTAAGCGGAACATATTCGCAGCTCTATAAGACTGTATACAGAGCCAATTTTTCCGCTGTAGGTCTCGAATTTAGTATTGCAGCAGCATAAAGGATAACACTCTTAATCACTCATTATAGCACTTTCCTTCTTAGATATTTTGGGCGCCTGGTTTTCGGCATTATTCTGCAAAGCGCTGTCCATACATTTACGGCCTTATCCCTCACATAATTGTGATGGTGTTTAAAAGTTAAGCGGGTATTTAAGACACTCTTTTGTTTTTGTTTCGAAGTTTCCGATTTGGAGAGTTATGTATGTATTCTACCATTCTACGACTAGTTATGAATACAGCATGACTTCACCTACTGAATACAATATTCTCAAAGTTTGCCGTGTTAAATGCATTTTTGACATCAAGGGTTATGAGGACACAGTATTCCTTAGATTCCTTCCTCCAGCTGCTGGCTTTTATTGCTTCCTTTGCAATGTCTGCGACCATTGCAACTGATGTTTCGATACATTGTTCAAGCCTATCGCAGATAATTCGTTTGTAACACATTGAAATATTGCTCACATACCCCATAAACTACACATATATATTCTGGGTCCTTGATAAATTTTAAGACGTTCTAGACATGTCCGTCCTTCTGTCTGTCTGTTGAAAGTATAGAGATGAAATTCGACATAAGTTAGTTTCTTACGAGCCAAAACATGTCTATTGACTTCTATGAGAATAGGCATATGATTGACCCCAATATAAGCTCCCCTTCAGAAAATTACTTTAAAGCTCATTACTGGCTTAAAAATATGAGTAAAGCAATGAAATTCGATACAGATAAGTCGTATACAAGTTAAAATTTCTCTACCAAATTTATTGAGGATCGGTGCATAATTGAACCTAGTCGCTTATAACGATCATCACTGGCTTAAAAATACCTATAGAGTTATGAGATTCTTTTATAGGAACGTAAATCTTCCCACCAAATGCGGAAAGTGTAGGTAACTCACCCTACCCGCCCATATAAGCCTCCCATCAGAAAAGTACTTTAACGTTAAGCGTGTTTTATATGAACCAAAATCGGTCTAAAACATTTTATGAAAAACAGTCAATCAGTCAATTCAGTTAATTTGATCAGTAATATCACCCTAATGTTTAAAGGGGGCATTCCTTTTATGGCATATGATTTGATGGTGGGTATATGAATATAACAATCTCACTTGTTATATTTGGGTAGAAGTACACGTTTTTCTACCTTTTCCAAATTGACGGTGTTCATCAGCTGCAATATTTGATCAGCTCAACACTCTACAGCCTATTTTTAAATGAGGTTTGGGAAAGATATTAAAATTTTTCATAAGCAGCATTTAGTTAGGTTGCTAAAAACATATTATGGAAGACCCATTTATTTGTGAAAAATTTCACAAATTTAATAGTCATTTTACTTTCTTCTAAAAACTAGATTTAGCACTTTAGGCACCCCAATACTGATAGATATACATACATACATATTATCATTCCTCCTCGATGCCCTTGATATAAATTTGTTTGTATGTACTGGCAACTTTTATGCTATTGAAAATGCCAAGCTTTATATATGAAAGCAAAAAAAAAAAATATTATAAATGATTTATATTTAGATTAAAGTAAAATTGATTTTTTTCTTACGTTCTTAACATCTTACAGACGGCGCAATATGTTTTCTTCCTTTTGACACAAACACAAAATTATTAAAATTAATGTAAATACAAAGAAAATGTAAAAGCGAAGGTCGTCGCGTACACTTTTATGCTTAAGTATTAATTTACATAAGACAAAATCAATAAATATTTAAATTGTAATGAAAGTAACAAATTAAATGAAAACAACATAAACTGACAGCATTTTAAATTTGTGATAAGTATACTTATTTGCATATTTATTTGTTTCATACTTCCTTTTAAATGTAAAAACGAATATGTATATAATATATGTATGTATATGTGTTATATTTGTCTTTTTCCCCCTGTCCTTATATTTTTCCTTCATTTGACAAAGAAACGTCAGTAAAATAACATGTTGAAATTATAAAGTATATAGAATTTGTAATCTTTAGAAACAAATCATTCATCATAGACTTTGTGGTCTTAAGTGTATTGTGTAATAAAAACATCTGTTTTTTTATAAAAATTTTTTAAGTACTCTACAGTGCTTAATGTACGAATTAAACATTACTGCTAAACTTTTGGTATGTAAAGTTAAAACTGCGGGCTTTATAAGAGAAATAAAGTCAGTTATGCACTTAAATATATTCCTAAATAATCATTCTCATAACGATTAGATAAATTTATATGTCCATAATTTCAAATTTGAAGTTTGTAGCTTGGTTATAGCTACAATTTACATATGACGGAATAGAAAGTCATTGTTAAATATGATTTGTAGTCGATTGTTACGACTTCAATTAGCTGAAAGATCAACATCTGAACAAAAACACAAACACAATACATCAATGTAGGGTATAAACATCATTAGGTAATGCATGTAAATGTAATGTACATTTATTTGCACACATTTATTTTCAATTTCTTTAATGCACATATTTACTAAGAATTATACATAAAGAACACAGACCAATTCCTTATAAGTAGAAAACAATCATTTAAATGTTAACGACACATAATCATTCAAACTTCAAGATAATTTATAAATTTTTTTTCCACATAACCACTTTCATAGACTTGCTTGTGACACATATTTTTTCTAGTTCAAAATCAAAAGAAACAATGAAAACAAACAAATACCATACTTGCGAAGAAAACTTGGAAAAAAATCCATAGAAAATTTAAACGGAAAGCAACAAATCGTTAGCAATAAATCAATCAATTTTTCAAAGTAAGTATGTACTTGCGTTTAGAGAATTTTTTGTCGTTTTCGTTTTTTATAAGAGTGTTGAAATTGTAGCAAATAAGAACAAATAATATTGAAGAAAAAATATAAATGATCATTAAACAAATTTAATTGGGAAAACCAAATAAATATGCCAAAGCTATGCTATATTGACTTTTCTTAAATATATCTTGAAAATCTGTACAGATACTAAATCTATAAAAAATTTCAGAAACTGGTATCATTCAGATCTGTTCGGATGTTTTTTGCACAATCTTCCTCCAACAGTCGATGACGGCTTTTGAAATATCATCTAGGGCCCTGCAAAACGTATGATCAATTTATCTCCATTTGCGAATGAGTTCTATAAGTTGTGAATTTGTCCTGCTCCAAACCACACCAGGGCATGTCACCCTGATCAGTCTTTCCATCTTGGTGTTATTGCTACCAGGGACTATAAACTACCTCCTTCGTTTCCTAATGTAGGTGGTGCTCTGAGGTTATTTGCATGCTGCAGGTATCACTCAGCGAATGAGATCACTCTAGAGCAGGCCAATTGTTTTATAAGTTGCCAACATGGTTTCTTTGACCATTCTGCAAGTGCTGCGGGCTAGCATTTTGAGGAACTTGTTTCTATTTCGCAATCTGTGCGTAATTGCAGTAGCATGATCTGAGGAGGTAAACACATCTTTGGGAGGCTCACAGTGTGTATTTATGTTCCATCGACTATGACGCCTAAATTCATATTTACCTCCTTCGCCCAGGTGTTGAAGAGTGTTGCTGAAGCCTGTTGAAATCTGAGTGGTTATGGCGGTTAATGCTGAGGTGGTGTTGTGCATCTTACAGAATCCATGATGGTGGACTGCTATTAGATGTATGCACAGCTGGGGGAGGAGAAGCGCCTCAAGAGTCTTCACGACTGGCGACAGAAGGGAAATCGGCTTGTAGAATTGAGCCACTGTAACGTTCTTCCCTGGTTTAACTATCGGAATGACTCTTCCATTTTTTCAGACATTCAGTATTATCAGGCTCTCGTTGACTGGTTAAAAACTATTGTCAAGTACTCGAATCCCCGCTAGCCAAGGTGTTTCAGCATCAGCATGGATATGCCGTCGGGGCCAATCTCCTTAGATGGTTTTGCGGCGTTGATGGCCTCTGCAACTTCAGAAGGGGTGTAAGTTTGTGGAGTATCCGATACTGGAAGGTTGTGGAGTTTGCGAATAACAACCGCCTTATCTCTCTCTGGGTGTTTAATAAAAGGCCGGCAAAATGCACGCGATCACAGTTCAGTGTCGGAAAAAGTGGTATATGTAATCTTAATCGCGACACTGTTATCCTTCTTCGTCGGATTGGGGAGAGACCGAACTGTAGACCACAACTTACTAATATCTGAGCCTAAGTTCCAGTTCTTTAGATGATCTAACTATTTATTTTGCTTATCCTCGTTTATCTCACATCCTGCTGATGTCATGATTCATCTGGACAATACGTGAATCATTGGGGTTGGTCATCTCCTAATCACGCTGCCTCTGCTGGGAAGTGTGGTCGCACTACAAATAGTCCAACAGCAGGAATAAAACTAACTGCTGCTGCGATTACAGTTTCTCGGAATCTGCTCTCTGCTTGGTTTACGTTGTTAGAAGCTGGAAGATCATTGAAGATGCGGTCAGTGTATTCTTTGAAGCCAAGCCAGTCTGATTTCTTTTGGTTTATGTAGTGTCGGCGTTCAGAGACGATGAAGTCGTTGGGTCAATGCAGACATGCGATTATGGGTAAGTGTTTTGAGACTATCGAAAGTACTGCGTGTTGAAGTCCCCAAGGATCAGACGCATATTGCCATCTAGTAGGGTCCTAATGACTGGATGGTAGGCTGATGGACATCTTACTATTGGCGGAATGTAGACAAGGTTTTGTCACCTCTCATCTCAATGTATTACCAGATAGTTCACTACTTATGCTGAAAAATGAATTCCTCTCTAGCAGAGCTACCACAAATTGAGACAGAGTTCCAGGCAAGTTCTTTATTTAAACAAAACTCGGGCCAAAAATGGACTGAGAAAAAGCTTTCCGTTATCATGATACTATTGGTTACCACATAGTGACAGGTTATAACCATTTAGGCCAATCTCTTTAGATTGTTTGGTGCATATCTTCCGTTGATTAAAACGTGAAATCGTTGAGTTTTCCGGTATTGGTGTTTTAAATGTCATATTGGTCATCATCCAGTCTCTGCTGGAAAGTGCAACTGCGGTGATGACAGTTTTGTGAAATTGACTCTTTGTTTCTTATAATAGATAGAGTGTTGTGTAAGAACTTTAAAGGCGATTATTCTGTAAAGTCATGACAATCTACTTTATGTTGCTAGATGCGGTTACTTTGTTTCGTGACTTTGATATTATTATAAAGAAAACTCAAAGAATTTTTAACTCCAAATGTGTCCGTGCGAATTAACATTTATACATATTATATAAATTTTATATGGTATGACTAGTAACAATTATTCGCTCTATTTCAGCTGTAAGTTTAACTGTTATTGAGTGTCAAACAGTGGAAAAATACGAAAACTAAAATGGTCACAAGCGGAAAATAAAAATATCATCAAAACTAAATTTGTGTCATGTTAAAATATGTTGCCAACGAACCAAAAGAAAAATAGTTAAATAAGAAAATCAGGAAAAAATTCAAAATAAAACTTTTTTTCTAAACAATTGTAAAACTAAGTCAAATTCTTTAATGTCTCCGTGGCATGAAATTTAAAAAAGTTTTATTTTTCTTAGTTTGCTTTACTTTAAAATTCCATTACTTGAACTAATTTAACGTTGCACACACACAATAAGTGGTTTAGTTGTATGGATTTTATATTTCTGTTGTGTGCTAGTAAAAGTCAATTATTGACCATAAATAATGTTGCTACTGTTACTCCCTACTGCCTGGAGTACTACAGTGGTTGTTTACCAAATTGGTCATAAATAAACACCTGTACCAACAATCTGGTCAATAACGTATATGATTTACTTGTATGTCCTTCTTTTTCTTGTGCTTTAGCATATTCAGTCATATTGATAGAACTGTATACTGTATAGCAATCATGGGTACCTATACAATGTGCATGGAAAATACATAAAAAATTATAAAATATGTAGCAATTACGTTATATGTACATTGTTGTGTCGGTGTCTTTATTAAACTCATAAATTTATGTTTATGGAAAATTTTTATATGAATATTTTGGTCTTCGGCTAAAGAAATTTAATTAACAACTACAAAAAATATGCAGTAAATTTCATTGTCTAGACGAAAGTCTGAATAAAATCTGCAAGTACATAAGTATTTTAAAGAATTTTAATGATATTGGGCAAATTCTTTTTGTAATCATTAAGTCGAGTTACATTAATGAGTTATGTGCTATGAGTATCACAAACCAAATCTGAAGCCAAGTCTGCTGACCAATCCGGAGATAACGAGCAGATGAGAAAAGTGAGAAAGACATCCTTAAGTCGAGATACTCCAAGACAAAACCACTCTAGTGCCTGCAGTATCCACAACAACAGCCAAGAGACCTTTCAATAGAGTTTTGAAGGAACACCGCCTAATGGCACTGGTAAACGTCAAAGCTTTAGTCTGTAGAAAAATAATGGATTGCTGTGAAATATATGTCTACTATCTGAGTTAGTTTATGAACACGACTAGCTAGTACCTCATTTTGATTCCGTTGAGATACATCGGGGATACAGAATGGTCAAATACATGGACATATGCTCAAAGGACTTCCTCAGCAAATGCGTTGCCAAAATTAGTGATGCATTGGAGTGCTTGAGCCTTAAGTTGATCTCCGCTAAGCAAGCTCCGATGAGACCTCATGCACGCATCTGGTTACCGAAAATGACCACAGGAGCATGGAAGATGTTAGAGTGCCTGAATCGTCAGAGTTTCAACATCCACATAGATGACTGGTGCATCATTTGTGTAGCGCAATGCGACAGCCACACACAGAATCGGGATTTGTTGAACTCAAGAAAGCAGGATATATTCTCTTCTTTGGGATTACTATTGCATCAAGATATATGGCACATGAGAAGATAGCACCACCATCCGAAATGAGCTACCTCTTATTCGGGCATCTGACGACATAATTCTAGGCTGTGGTGCGAAAGCCACGAATTTGATCTTTCATTATACAAATTCAGCATATATAACTCTGGTAACACACATTAATTATATAAAGTATCAGTTGATAAGTGGAGTGTTCCATTAAAAACTCTTTTCAGAAACCTAAGATCCAACACAGAGTCAAGAAGGCAACGGTAGCTTACTATACTTGATGTAAGACTTTTAGGATGAAATTGGGACTTAGTTGAACATAATATTGAATACGATATTGCACATTCTACCAATAGATCGACATATAATGGCCATATCCGATTTGCAGCGAGGTTTAACTCATCCGGAAATAGGAGATTAAGAACATATGGATACGCTTCGATTTTAAGCCCACTACATCCAATATTGAACCAACCATCAGACTGTATTATCCCACACACGGTCTTTGATAGAGTTTTCAAATTCAGAGTTCCTTCCAAAAGACAATGGGTAACATACCGAATATACCACCAGAATCTATACAGATGGTTCTAAACTGAACTGCGGTGTTGGTCTCTTGGTTGGTATCTTCTGTGATGAAGCTGTGGTAAGTATACCTCATCGTCTTCCCAACAACTTCAGGCTGAAATATTTGCAATATGTGTCAGCCTGTAAAGTACTATATGACTTCAATATTTGCGGCAACATGGACATCTTATAAACCGAAATCAGCTGATATATCGAGGTTAATGGCATTAATAACATGAAACTGGGTGCTGGACAGATATGCAACTTGGCTTAGTATCCCTTCCAATGAGTACAATGAAAATGGACAGATGAGCTTGCCAGAATTGGATCTAAACTTGATATCTCCAGCTATATTTCAGTAGCGACTACGTTAGGTTTTATTAAAAACCGGATCCTCAGATTCTTTCTTCAAAAGGCTGAAAATAGATGGAATAAACTAGGCACATATAAAGGGCCCAAGCTATTATGGCCTTCTTTCAATGAGAATCGCACAAGACATCTTATAAACCGAAATCAGCTGGATATATCGAGGTTAATAGCAGTAATAACATGAAACTGGGTGCTGGACAGATATGCAAGTTGGCTTGGTATCCCTTTCAATGAGTAAAATGAAAATGAATCTTGCCAGAACGGGATCTAAACTTAATATCTCCAGCTATATTTCAGTAGCGACTACGTTAGGTTTTATTAAAAACCGGATCCACAGATTCTTTCTTCAAAAGGCTGAAAATAGATGGAATAACCTAGGCAGATATAAAGGGCCCAAGCTATTATGGCCTTCTTTCAATGAGAATAGCACAAGTCATCTTATAACCCGAAATAAGCTGGATATATCGAGGTTAATAGCAGTGATAACAAAACACTGGGTGCTAGACAGACATGAAACTTGGCTTTGGTATCCCATTCAATGAGTACTGTCGCAGTTGCAATGACAGGGAAAAGGAAAAAAACGGTTTTCCATGAATGCCCCGCTCTAGGTTTTCTTGACAGTTACTTCCTATCCAACCTTAATGAGATATATAAGATAATTGGCATCTTGAGATATCTCACGACTACATGCTGCATCAAAACGGACTCTTTAAAACCAACACCTGATGCTTATACTAATATCGATATATGAATAACATAACACTCCTATGCGTTATATGTGTTAAAATTTTAATGCAGCTTTAATCACTGAAATCTTGGGTAACATAGGGTACAGTATGATACCATAAACTAGCTTAATAAGATTTGTTCATATTTTCCTTAAATTATGTCAGAATGACTGACTAATAAAAACAAATAATATAAAGAATTAATTTAAGTTGTCTTAGTCATTTAACCTTTGGCAGTGTTATTAATTGTTTGGCCATTCGACATCATGTCAGTAGACAACTTCAAAATTGTATTGAGAAAATTATGTATAGAGTTGTGACATAAAGTTTATAACTACGTAAAAAGCTCCCAATTTCATCAGCTATTGGAAAAATTAATTGTTCACGAAGTAGATTATTATAATCTAAGCACTTATTTTTCTGTATCCATCTAATAAAACAAATGCCTTAAATATATAGCATTTAGAGAAAAATAACTTAAGAACAAAGAATAATATCGTTAATGTCCATATTCTTGTTAAGAAAATTCATCAATTGAGTAAAATAAAATGTTGTATATCTACTATCACTTGAGAGTATCAACCCATATGAACAGATAATAATTATACATAATTAGATTTGTATAATTTTTACCAATATGGACTTAGTCTATTATTACGTTGAGAATGAATGAATGAAAAATAGCATGAAGAGCTTTAACCAAGTGAGTAAAAGAAGCTTTAATGTAACTTACATGGGTTTGAATTGACTTTAATGGTATCAAACTTATAACATCAATATAGATGTAAGGGCTGTTCAGTGTCAACAAACCACTGTGAATTCACTAAAGATATATTACGCTTTAAGTAACAAACCACTAGAAATGGTTTTGCCACAAAAATGGCAGCAAAAGCTAAAATGGCAAATAACACATACATACAATCACACTTATAAGTAACCCAGCAAACATGCAGGTTTGAGTTTTCCTCAAGGTTAAATTTTTAAAATACTTGCAGGAGTAAAAATACTTTGTTAAAGATTTTATGTAAGAACAGAAGTCGAATTTTCGGAAGTTTGATAAAATGTTTGTTGGTATATTACTGCCATAAAAACTATAAGAAAATATTTAACTTCTGCAAAACATAAAAATAACTGAAGTAAATAAATGGATGCTGGGGTAATATTAATTAATTGTAGAAATATGTAAACACTGTAAATGATTATGAGTTGGAATAATTAATGCTCTGAATATATGGCCTGAAGAAATGCTAGAATTGAAAAAAAAACATTATAATTGTTGTAATAAGGAAGATGTAAAGAAAACAATAGATGTAAATAAAAAAATTTATTTCAATAGAACGCCAAAATAAATGTGCCCTAATGATGTGTAAATATTATATAATGGAGAAAATAACAAGTTAGAGTGCTATATTCGGCTGCCGAATCTTAAATACCCTCCACCAGCAAGCTACTTTTTATTGAAACCCATTTAACTATCTAATTTTTAGATAACTTGGCAAAATTTTTGTTTCCTTATTGAGGGTACTAACATTTATGCATATGTCGAACTAATTTTAATTAGGTCGAGAAAAATGTATATTAATAGGCCAGTTTGAAAACATTTTAATATAATGATTAACTGTACACAGAACATACTCATTTTGAATTTTATCCGGATATAATCATTTAATTACGATTAAGTGGTATTAAGTGATTTTCAGAAGTATACCTTATATGGGAGCTAAGACAACCTATGGACCGATCCGGAAGAAAAAATCCGTAGAATGATTTATATATACAAAATACACATTTATGTCGAATTTTATCCCGATAACTTTGATTGTTAATGTGCATTTGAGTAATTTTCGGAAATGGTCCTTATATGGGAGTTGTGACCAATTATCAACCGATAAGGAAAAAAAATTCGTGTAATGATGCCAAAAAAAATCAAGTCGAATTTTACTACAATAGATTTATTAATTAATGAAATATGTGCGTTTAGGTGATTTTCGGAAGTGAAGTTTATATGTATAGGAGCTACGACCTTACACAAAACATATTTGTGTCGAATTTTATCAAGATATCTTTATTTGTTAATGAAATATATGCGTTTAAGTGATTTTTTTGAAGGAGCTATTACCATATATGGAACAATCCGGAAAAAAAAATTGGTAGAATGATTTATATGCTCACAAAACATATTCAAGTCGTACTTTATCCAAATAGCTTTATTATTCAAAGAAATATGTGCGTTTAAGTGATTTTCGTAAGTGGACCCTCTATGGGAGCCTATCCGGAAAAAATTTCGTAGAGTGATTCATATAAAGACAAAACATATTTGTGTCGAATTTTATCAAGATAACTTTATTTGACAATGAAATATGTATTTTTAAGTGATTTTCGGAAATGGGGTTATATGAGAGCTATGACCAATAATGGACCGATCCGTAAAAAATTTGGTGAAATGATTTGAATGTACACAAAACGTATTTTTGTCGAACTTTATCCCAATAGCTTTAGAATTCAATGAGATATATGTGTTTAAGTGATTTCACAAGTGGACCTTATATGGGAGCTATGACCAATTATGGGCCTATCCGGAAAAAATTTAGTGGAATAATTCATATTTATACGAAATATATTTATGTCGAATTTTATCACGATAGCTTTATTTGACAATGAAATATGTTTTTTTAAGTGATTTTCGGAAATGGGGTTATATGGGAGCTATGACCAATAATGGACCGATCCGTAACAAAATTAGTAAAATGATTTGTATGTATACAAAACATATTTGTGTCGAATTTTATCCCGATATCTTTATAATTCAATGAAATATATGCGTTTAAGTGATTTTCGGAAGTGGACTTTATACGGGAGCTATGACCAATTATGGACCTATCCGGAAAAAATTTCGTAGAGCGATTTATATTTAGACTAAACATATTTGTGTCGAATTTCATCAAGATAGCTTTATATGACAATGAAATATGAGCTTTTAAATTATTTTTGGAAGTGGGCCTTATATGGGAGCTATGACCAATAATGGACCGATCCGTAACAAAATTAGTAAAATGATTTGTATGTATACATAACATATGTGTGTCGAATTTTATCCCGATATCTTTATAATTAAATGAAATATATGCGTTTAAGTGATTTTCGGAAGTGGACTTTATATGGGAGCTATGACCAATTATGGACCTATCCGGAAAAAATTTCGTAGAGTGATTTATATTTAGACTAAACATATTTGTGTCGAATTTCATCAAGATAGCTTTATATGACAATGAAATATGAGCTTTTAAATGATTTTCGGAAGTGGGCCTTATATGGGAGCTATGACCAATAATGGACCGATCCGTAAAAAATTTCGTAGAATGATTTGTATGTACACAAAACATGTTTAACTCGAATTTTATCACAATAGCTTTATTCATCAATGAAATATGTGCGTTTAGGTGATTTTCGGAAGTAGACCGTGTATGGGAGCTATGGCCAATTGTGGACCGACTGAGATCTGCGTTGACAGTATGATTTCTGTTCATATTATATTTGCATGTGCAAAATTTTGTGTTGATACCGATATATTTGAGGGAGTTATTAGCGATAAACTAATTTCCGGGAATATATACCTTTGTATGGGGGCTATGGGAAATATTGGATCGATTGTAAAGATTTTCAACATGATTGATCACTGCCATAAAAAAATAATGTGTGACAAAACTTATCGAAATATCTTTGGTAGTTTCTGAGAAAACTTCAAAAGAATGATGAAAAAAACGTATTTTTTTTCGAGGTAGTCTGAAATTTTTACTCATAGCTTTTTACGTTGTGAACCGATTTTGCTGATTTTCAATACCAAACTGCTTAGGATAACAATAAATATTTTGGGTGAATTTGGTTGATTTCCTTTGCTTAGTTTAACGTGAGCGTGTTTTATACAGACAGACAGACAGACAGACGAACAGACAGAAGGACATAGCTAAATCGACTCAGAATTTCATAAGGACCCAGAATATATATACTTTGTTGGGTCTTAGATGAATATTTCTTGGTGTTACACACGGAACGACAAACTTATATATACCCTCTATCACCACTGATTGTGGTGGAGGGTATAAAAAGCCAAGAAAAATATATTATATGAGAAGTAATCAATTTGAAATATTAGAAATCATCAAAATGTATACTTATACATCATTAAAGTAATGATAACAATGATTAGCAAACTTCATGTAAATTTTCAATTATTCAAAGTAAATACAAAGAAAAAGTATGGTCAAATAATGGCCTATTACTCATTGGATATATAATTACTTTATTAATTATCTTACAAGGATTAGTAGATTGAATAGACAAGTATGACGACTACGATCACCTCTTCATTTTGAAAAGTTCAAAGAACCCGAAGGCGCTGAACCTTGATAGCTATGAGTGGTATTTGACCGTGCAATGAAAAATCTTAAGAGAAGAAATACTGGATAGAGCATACAAGCACCCTCCAGGCACTATGTCAAAATACAGCTTGTGAGTATCTCAACTAAGGATCAGCGTTAGATGTTAAATAAAAGTAGAACATTTTTCAGGCGGTAGTTAACTAACTTAAGTAAGAAGTGAGGTTAGTATATAATATATATAAAATTTTGCATTGTCCACAGCAGTTTTGTTTGAAAATAATACCTGATTTAAGTTTCTCTTACATGATTTTCTTTTAACTCTTTCCTCTAGTCTGTATGTAGTACAAATTTGAATAAGTTCTCTTATATGTAGATGTTTGTATAGAAATACAAATACATGCATGTATACATAAGATTTTGTTTCACCACTTGAATAGAAGTATAGAATATCCCAACAGATTTGGGGGATAAACCCAAGTAGCTATTTATCCCAGCAATTAGGGTTACCCTAAGCTCTTAGATTTCTTGGGGATAGTTAGAACGAATGCCGAAGTGCTTTACGCGAGTACCTGCTGTGTTGGCCTAGTAATTTTCTGATGGGGAACTTATATGGGAGGTAGGGTCAATCAAGGCCCGATGTACACAAAATTTGTTTAAGAAATTGTGGCTCGCAAGTAACTTACTTGAGTAATGAAATTGCTCGTATTTTTAAGCCAGTAATGGGCCTTAAAGTAATTTTCTGAAGGGGACCTTATATTGGTGATAGGATCCGATTTATGGCAATTGCTTCATAAACAACGAATTAGTGTACGTTTGAATCTTTTTACACAATATTCCGGGGGGTACATTTGTATGGGGGCTAACAATACCAAACATTTATGATTATTAAAAAATATTTTGGGAAAATTTCATCTCAATATCTCTTTTTTTGTGGACGCTATCATGCCAAGAACAAGCAGACGGACAGACAGATAGATGGACATAGCTAGATCGTCTTAGAATCTTACGAGGTCCGAGAATATATATGGGTTCTGTGAACAATATTTCGATGTGTTACACACGAAATGACAAAATCAATATACCCCCCGCATCTTTTCTGATGGTGGGTTTAACAATTTAAATCTAAATATCTCTTAAAATAAAGGAGATGACCAACACATGTGGTATTTTTTGTAGATCTTCTCAAAGAATAGTTACGATTTAAAACAAAAAATGTAAACCCAAGGTAGTCAACTTTGAGGGGCTGCCCACTGGCCCTCATTGCGCCCTCGAGCACCTACAACTGTTAGTTAACTCAGAAACACCACATTGCGATATATCCTATAGTCTTAGAGTTACCATATTGTATGCCACTGTACAATGTAAATTGAAAAATTTTATTGTATTTATAAAATCTTTACGAAAAATTGCTTAAAAAAGTTTACTTATTATTTAATTAAAAAAAGTGATTATGATTATTAAGTGTTATTTATTTGTTAAATAAACATTATACTATGTAGCATTATCTAATATATCTTTAAGTACTTTTTAAAATTGCTTCCTATTAGAACATATTTGATAAATATAAGATATCTTTAATAAGGTTTAATGGTTTGGAATACAGAGTTCAATATACTCTTCAAAGTATTAGAAAGTATTAAAAAGAGTGATGCTTTGAAAAATATGAACAATAACAACTTAATAAAGAAACATCATCATTATCATCATCTTTAGCAGAGTTTAGAATAGAAGATTTGAAATTTTTGCAGGCTAGACATTATTGTGTACAGGGTTTAACTTTTTAGGCTGTTAATTTTACAAAATTTTTAAACATAGAGAGCTAAAGAGATGGTCTGTGTTAAGTGAGCAACCATACTATTAACATAGGCCAGAGAAAAGAGCATACTTAGAGGTGAATTCAATGATGATCGAGGGATTAGTTTTAATGACAATAATTTTTTGCATGAACTTTTAACCAAAAAACAAACACCCTTTAATAATATAAAATCCTAGTATGTACTATTTACATTATGCTATTGTTTATTATGACTAGTGTGAGCGATATTGTTGTATTTATGATGTAGTATATTAGAATTTTAACAACTCATATATAATAGACAACATAGAAGATTATTATGTCTTTATCTAAAAATATATGTTCATTCAAGTGAAAAACTCTAAGACAATGTGATATAATATAGTAAATTGAGAAAATGTCTTTAAATGTTCTAGCTTAACAGCATTTAAAAACAAGTAAGAGTGTTATATTCGGCCATGCCGATTCTTATATATCCACCATCAAATCATCAAATTAACTTTGATATTATCGATCTATGTTGAATCATATGTCGATATTATTATGAACATCAGGGAAATATTTGGAAGAGGGAATTTAATAAAGGCTTAAGCATGGACCGTGCTCTTTCGTATTAAAAATATTAATTTTGTTTGATCCAATATTTATAACCATAAACTGTTTTTTTGTAAGAGTGGTTATATGGAGGGTAGAGTCAATTATGGACCTATCCTTGTCGGTTTATACAATAATTATTTGTATCTAATGTAGCTGTACTTCTATCTTTAATTCAGTCATGGGGTTTAAAGTAATTATCTGAAGGAAATCCGAAAATGGGTGTTTGATTAGTTATCGACCGATCCTCATGAAATTCGGTTGAAAAATTCCACTTCCTATAAAACTAGCGTAATTAAGAAGAACTTTTGAACCATACATTAGCGTTAAAGTGATTCTCTGGAGTGAATCTTTTATAAGAGTCAATTATAGACCGATGTTTATAAACATTCGTACATAAATTATGTTCGTAAGTCGTAATTTTAAGCAACTATTGAGAGTTAAAGTAATTTTACTGAAGTGGTCATTTATCGAACCATCTTCTTCAATGTCCGTAGAAAGATTTTAGTTCCCATAACATATATATATATATCTACTCGTATTTTTATGCCAGTAATGAGCGTTAAAGGCGCCCCTATACGCCCACCCCCGTATAAGTCAATTATTGATCGATACTTCTAAAATTTAGAACGATTTTTGTACATACAAATATTGTTTATGTCACATTTTTTGACCCAGTAATGAGCGTTAAAGTAATTTTCTAATGGGGACCTTAATAGGGGCATAGGGTAGGGTTCTCATACAAAACTTGTTTATGTGAAATTTCATCGCTGTAGTAGCATTTGAGCGTTAAAGCCAGTAACGAGCGTTACAGTCACTATCTGAGGGGACCTTATATGGAGGGTGAGATCAGTTATAGACCGATCCCCATAAAATGTGATAAATAGTTTTTGGCTATTACAAAACTTGTTTACGTAGAATTTCAGTGCTGTAATCGCATTTTTGAGTCAGTAATGAGCGTTAAAGTAATTTTCTGAAGGGGACCTTATAGGGGGGTATGGTCAATTACAGACTGATCCTCATAAAATTTAGTGGGAGATTTTAGCTAATACGAAAATTGTTCATGTCGTACTCAGTACTCCCAGTTTTAAGCTAGTAATGAGCTTTAAAGTCATTTTTTGAAGGGGACCTTACAAGGGGGATAGGGCTAATTAAGGACCGATCCTTATGAAATTTGATAAAGAACTTTTGGCTCACACAAAACTATTTTGTGCCTTAAAGTCATTTTCTGAAGGAGACCTTATATGGGGGGTAGGGTCAATTATGGACCCACCCTCATAAAATTTAAGAAAATGATTTTACTTCCTATAAAAATTTTTTATGTCGAATTTTATTGCTATATATATGTACATATGTTTCTTAAGGTCAGATATGAGCATTAAAGTCATTTCAGAAGGGGACCTTGTATTGGGGGTAGGGTCAATTATGAACCGATCCTTATAAAATTTTACGAAGAGATTTAAATTCTTATAAAACATGTTTGTGCCGAATTTCATCGCTATTGATGATTTTCTTAGCCAGTTATGGGCGATAAAGTCATTTTCTGAAGGGGACTTTATATGGGGGTAGGGTCAATTATGGACCGATCCTTATAGAATTATATGAAGAGATTTATGTTCCCATAAAAAATGTTTGTGCCGAATTTCACCTCTAATGATGCTTCTCTTAGCCAGTTATGGGCGAAAAGGCATTTTCTGAAGGGGACTTTATATGGGGGTAGGGTCAATTATGGGCCTATCCTTATAAAATTTCACAAAGAGATTTATGTTCCCATAGAACATGTTTGTGCCGAATTTCACCTCTATTGATGCTTCTCTTAGCCAGTTATGGGCGATAAAGTCATTTTCTGAAGGGGACTTTATATGGGCGGTAGGGTCAATTATGAGCCTATCCTTATAAAATTTTAAAAAGAAATTTACGTTTTCATAAAACATGTTTGTACTGAATTTCGCCGCTATTGGTTCTTCCCTTAGCAAGTTATATGCGATAAAGTCATTTTCTGAAGGGGACTTTATATGGGGGTAGGGTCAATTATGGACCGATTCTTATAAAATTTTACAGAGAGATTTAAGTTCCCATAGAACATGTTTGTGCCGAATTTCATCGCTATTGATGCTTTTATTAGCCAGTTATGGGCGATAAAGTCATTTTCTGAAGGCGACTTTATATGGGGGGTAGGGTCAATAATGGACCGATCCTTATAAAATTATATGAAGAGATTTATGTTCCCATAGAACATGTTTGTGCCGAATTTCACCGCTATTGGTGCTTCTCTTAGCCAGTTATGGGCGATAAAGTCATTTTCTGAAGGTGACTTTATATGGGGGGTAGGGTCAATTATGGACCGATCCTTATAAAATTTTACAGAGAGATTTGCGTTCCCATAGAACATGTTTGTGCCGAATTTCACAGCTATTAATGCTTCTCTTAGCCAGTTATGGGCGATAAAGTCATTTTCTGAAGGGGATTTTATATGGAGGGTAGGGTCAATTATTGACCGATCCTTATAAAATTTTAAAAAGAGATTTAGGTTTCCATAAAACATGTTTGTGTCAAATTTCACCGCTATTGGTTCTTCCCTTAGCATGTTATGAGCGATAAAGTCATTTTCTGAAGGGGGCCTTATATGGGGGCTAGGCGAAATTGTGGACCGATATTGCCCATTTTCAATTCCAAACAAACTGCATCAACTAGAAGTATCTGTATAAGGACCCAGAATATATATACTTTTATGGGTCTTAGACGAATATTTCAATGTGCTACAAACGGAATGACAAAAACAATATACCCCCCATCTTTTTTTGATGGTGGGTATAAAAATAGACATACACTACGTATGAGAAATATTTTGAGTTTAAAGTTGTTATCTCGCCAAAAAGATCAGGGGACTTTGTATGGGAGCTAGGGTCAAATGAGGCCTGATCTTTATGAAATTTGGCAAAGTCAGCAAGGCTTCAATAAAACTTAGTTGTGCCGCTTTATATCGATATACAGGAATATTTAACATAATTATGAGCTCAGATGCCCTTTTCGGGCTGTTCTGTTGTGTGGGGGCTAAGTGAAATAATGGACCGATTTTAACCATTTTCAATAGGCTTCGTCCTTGGGCCAAATTTCATCTAATTATCTTTAAAATTGCGACCTGCACCTTGCGCACAAGGTTTACATGGACAGCCAACCAGCCAGACGTACGGACGGACATAGCTTAATCGACTCAGAAAACGATTCTTAGCCGATTGGTATACTTTAAGGTGGGAATAGGACGAATATTTTTGTATGTTACAAACAAACCCCACTAAAGTGGTGTAGGGTATAATTATGTGTGTTTATTTCTATGTTTGTTTAAAGTCTATAGAATCCTAAACGGCTGGACGAATTTTCTTAAAATGTGCAAAGTGTCTTGAAGTATGTCTGTATTTTGATATTTTGAGTAGGCAAAGTGCCACGCCCACATACATAGTAAGTATTAAAAGTAGTTTATTTTAGAAACTGCTACAGTTAGAATCCTTAAATTTAATATGGACAACTTTGACATCCTTATAAACAATTGTGGGCAAAATGGTCGGACTATGTATAGTGGGCGTGGTACCTCCCATATACAGAAAATATTGAATTAGTATTTCTGAGAAGATATATAAGTTAAAGTCCTCAATCTTGTGCCACTATGATCGTTTGATTTTGAAATGATTTTTCGTAGAAATTCTTTTTAAACATCAGTTATAATTTTCTTAACGTATCGCACTATTATTACAAAGTTTATGACAACACATACTCATTTACACACGAATAGTTATAATGCGGTTACATTTTTAACGCACAACTTGATTTAATGTCACCTCTAAAAGAACCTTAAAATATGTTTGTGTACAACAAAAGGTATATATTTTATGTTTTTGGTTGTATTACATGTGACATATAAATAAACCGGCAGTTTTACAATGAGTTAAGATATCCCTTTTAGGCAAACATTTTCTCAAATGTCTAACTTGTGGTTATGTTAAAATTAGACAATTTTGTGATGACCACTCCAAACTACAGGATTGTAAGAAACTATATTTGGTCTGTTTGTTTTATTCTTTGAAAGTCGTAAAACCTTAACCAGGAAATTTAGTATGTTTATGTCGTAAAACGTGGAGTTGAAATATTCTGTTGTTGTTTGTCGACTTAGTCGACATATATAAAATCAGGTGTTTTATGATGTTGAAAAAAAATATAAAAACTGAAAAAATCTTGTGGTTACTGGCCATCATTTAGCATTGTTAATCATGTTGAAAGTCACTAAGTAAATAAAATGATTTAGTTAAGGATACAAAAAGTATTTAATTTCCTAAACAATGTATATTCCTACGTGTCAGGGGATAAAATAATAATGGTTTAGGTGAATACCTTTTTTTGCACAAAATCATATTTTATATTCTGATATAATATTTTAGTAATATTTTAGGCAAAAACATGAGATTATTATATTGTAGAATTGTATATATTTTTGTGGACAAAATCTATTTTCCTCATGCGATTAACTCACCAAAACACACTTTATTATACTACTACCAAAGAGTTTCAATACACCTAGGTCCTAAGATAATGTTTCGACATAACCAAAAGGCGCATGCCACAGGTCACAATTTTCAAGGTAACAGTAATGAGGGAATTTGCAAATACTTCCAAGGACGACACCCAAAAATGGTCGAAGTCTGTCCATTATAATTATCTTGTTTCCACATCTAAGTTTATAAATATAGGCCCATATTTTCCCTTGCCACCATATAACTAATCTTTCAGAAAAGCATATTTTTCTTATCAACATGACAATTAATATAAGTACATGAGTACAAATCTAACTGTACACTGAACATTGTTTTTATACAAAAACATATGTACCTGACACTACATGATATTAATCAACTAAATTGTACACGAACTTCCCTAGAGACTAATTCCCTATAGGGACATATAAATCACAATTTTATACACATATAAATCACAATTTTTATTAGAAGTAAATTTTTATTTACCGTAAAATTTTGTTAAAGATATATACAGAATTTGTTTATTAAGCTTTGTCAAAAATCTCTAAAATTTTATGTTGTTTTAAACAAATTTTAAAATGTAACTTTTATAAAACTGCCTCTTAAAAAATCACATGTTAATATGTTTATAACTTTTTAATTTTATAAAATAATTTTTTTTTATTTTTATACTTTGCCTTAAGTCCATTCTAAGCAATTTGTACATTTTTATTTTCAAGGGAATTTAGCATAAAATTTCATACAAAATATAGTATCTTATAAGCAAAAGGGAAGCGTAAACAACAAAACTTTAAATGGTTTTGTTTAGCTTTTGTGGTCTACCTTCTAAGAATAATATCCTTTAAAATTTACATATTAAACTTTCATGTAAATTTAAAAACATCCTTTAGATTTAAATGTAAATAAACCGAAAAAAATGGAAGTAAACCAAAACAATCTAATTTTAAAATATAACATTTCCCTTAGTTATAAAAACTACTAAAATTATGCACATAATTTTAAAAGTTTTTTACTTTTTCTACGCTCTACATGAACAGCTGCATATATACACACACACGTAACGCTACTTAAAAAATTACGATGGATAGCTTAACTTAACATTTTTATAACGGAAACACAGATGGACAGACGGACAGAGAGACAGACGGACGGACGGACAGACAGACAGAGAGGCAGACAGACAGACAGACAGACAGACAGACAGACAGACAGACAGACAGACAGAGAGACAGACAGACAGACAGACAGACAGACAGATAGACAGACGGATAGACGGACATAGTTTAACCGACTCAGAAAGTGATTCTGAACCGGTTGGTATACTTTAAGGTGGGTGTGGGACTAATATTTTTGGGTGATACAAACATCAGCACAAACGCATAATATCCTCTCCACTATAGTGGTATAGTTTGTACCCTAAACTTTGTGTACTTTTTAGATTAAAAATACTTTTTCATTATACATATATTCTTTTGCCTTTCTGTTTTTCTTTAGTCAGGCTAGACGTTTAATATTTTGTTAAAAATGCTTTGAATACAAAGTTTAAGTGCGTTAATTTTTGTTACAAAATCCCACACAAAATCACTGGTAAGACTTTCCACAGAAAATCCTTGAAATACCGATTTCATTTGTCGACAAACGAATAAAACCATTAATCATAAAAGGACCTTCAGTCAAGGAACTTTGATTGAATGTGTTTTCAATGTTGGACCAAAGAAAGGAAAGAAATATGGAAAATGTGTTTTTGTATTTAAGAGCAAAATAATTTAAAGAAAATTTCATTTTAAAGAAGGATATCAAATAGATATAATACTAAATTTTGAAATATGTATTTCGTCATTAGTTATATATGATGTTAACATATAAAACAATGAAAAGTTAAAACAAAAGTTTAAGGATGAATTTTGCTGTCACATTTGTCATTTCCTAATTATTGTAAAATTTTATTTTTTAGCCTATAGCCTTGGGAATTATTACGTTTAGCTTTGGTGTTTAGCTTTTTTATCATCAAAACAAAAGACATAACTTTTATATACAAATATTTCTTTATTTTAAGTAAAGTGAGACATTTTAAAATAAATAACCTGGGGTATTGTATACTAAAATAGGTCATTTATGAGCTACTTGACAGTTTTAGAATTTTTGTTCAAAAACTAAGATTTTTATAACTTATGAAATTAATGATAAATACAAATTTGTGACATTATTTGTTTGTTAAGTTTTTCTAAGTAATATATAAGTTAATTTAAGGCTATTAGTGTACTTGAACTTTTTATACCCTACACCACTATAGTGGGGAGGGTATTATGCGTATGTGCTGATGTTTGTAACACCCAAAAAATATTAGTCATACACCCACCTTAAAGTGTACCAATCGGCTCAGAATCACTTTCTGAGTCCATCTGTCCTCCGTCTTTCCAACCGTCTGTACGTCCGTCAGTCTGTCCGTCTGTACGTCCGTCTGTCTGTCCGTCTGTCTGTCCGTCCGTCTGTTTGTTCATGTAAATCTTGTGCGCACTCTACAGATCGCAATTTTTGAATTTTTTTAAATTTGGCACATACTTTTCTTTTGACCCAAGGACGAAGTCTATTGAATATTGTTAAAATCGGCCCATTATTTCGTATACAACCGTAACAACAATCACCAAACCCCAAAAAAAATAGAATGTTTGAGCTCATAATATGATAATGTTGCTTACTATTGTAAGTTTATAAGGCGAACAATCGCAAATCCATTACATACCTACATATGTCTAACAATACAAATAATTTATGTCCAATCTGCTGGCATAAATACTGCTTCCAGTAAGCACGATACAATATTACAGCTGTAGTTACCATTAAAATTTGATACAGGCATCAGATTCTGTTCTACCTTTTCTTTATTATGTAAAACAATGTGTATGTATATCCATTCAATATTATAATTTAATTTCTATAGTCGTAGGGATTAATATAGAAATAGCCTCTGTAGCTCTTTTCATTAATATTTAGATTATTAACAGGAAGTACGAAAACAAAAAGAGATTAAATACGCAACCATCTAAGATGGCAAGAAATGAAATTTAATTAATTTGTATATCAAATACTGTAGTTGTTTATAGAACAACGATGATAAATATTACAAATATATAGAAGCACAGAAGAAAAGACAAATATAAATTATATCATATATTAATAATACATAATACACTTGAAGATTATTAATTTCTGGAGTATAAAATGAAACAATAGAGTACTTATTTGATGTCTCAAATATAAATGACAAATTTTAGCATATTATTCATAAAGAAGCTAAATTTAATTAGTTTTGCCAAATAAAGAATTAAAAGTTGAATAGAAGTTATTACTTAATAAGTATGAGCTTAGTAGGCATGGGGCGGTAATGAATACATTTTCAATTACAATTACATTTGAAGTAATTGTAATTGAAGACTCACCAATTACAATTACTTTTAATTGCAACTGAAGTTCATCCAATTACAATTACTTGAATATTTAAGTTTATCCAATTGCAATTACTTTTAATTGTAATTGAAGAATTTCCAGTTACAATTACATGTAATTGTAATTGAAGAATTTCCAGTTACAATTACTTGTAATTGTAAGTTTTGTTCCTTATAATTAAATTACAATTACAAGTAATTACAATTACAAGTAATTTTAATTGGAAACTTCAATTGCAATTACAAGTAATTGTAATTGGAAAAACTTCAATTACAATTACAAATAATTGTAATTGGCTATTTCTCGATTACACATTACAAGTAATTGTAATTGAACATGTAGTGAATTACTTTGTGTTATCATTATCCCCCTTGCCTGGAGCCTACACAGAAAAAAATCGGATAAACATGTTTTCCCTTCTTTAATTATACCCTGCACCACTACAGTAGGGGGAGGGGGGGGGGGGTTGTTATGCATTTGTGCAGATGTTTTTAACACCCAAAAATATTCATCCTATACCCACCTAAAAGTATACCAATCGGCTCAGAATCACTTCCTAAGAGATTAAACTATGTCCGTCCATCTGGCTGTCTTCAGCACCAATAAGTGGATGATTCCTAAAAAAAAAATTAATAAATAATTAACAATCGTTATGGGAAACGATAAGGCTTTCCGATAACAAGGCCACATCGAACTACTATCATATACTAAGGAACAATCAGACTGTTTGCCAAAATTAGCTGCAGCGTTATACCTATCTCCAGCATCAATAAGTGGATGATTCCTACAAAAAATGTGATAAATATGTAAATAACAATCGTTATGGAAAACGATGATGCTTTCCGACAACAAGGCCACATCGAACTGCTAACATGTACTAAGGAACACTCAGGCTATTTGCCAAAATTAGCTGCAGCGTTATTGATGACGTATTTCCGGTTTACAACTGTGAACCAGACATTAATATATTTAAATCTTCTCTATTAGAAACCTTCTGCAGAATTACTACTTCTATGAGCAGTTCAAGTGTTGGATCCATAATGCTATAAAGCTGGCCGACCTTGATAATGCTGACGATGTGTTTTGTTTCTTGAAGTCTTGAAAAATAAAAGCATGACCAAAAGTTACCTAAATAGTGGGACTTGAAAAATTTTCGTAATAACAGAAGCGAGTTTGACAATTGAATTTCAAAATTAAGCTTCTGGGTGAATTCTTAAAGTGACTTCCTAAAATATTTTCAATATTTTCTATGAGATTAAGTGAAATGCTTTGTACATCAAGAGTGATAAGGAAAAGGTATTTAGCTGAGCATAATATGTCTTTAAAAAATTTCAGTAAAATCTCTTTAGGTTTTTGTTTAATATAAATCCTTTACTTACTTCACGAAGGAATTTATTTATATCCTTTTATACATAAATACTTATTAATGTTCTTCTTTTGTTCTTCATTAATTCCTTGAATACTTCAATGAGTTTACTAACTATTTTCAAACTGTAACTAATTAAACTGCAACGTGGACAAAATTATTCAAGCAGAATAAAGGTTGACACTGTAGTTTTAAAAAATAATTTTTTATATTTTCATAACTTAGAGCTGCAATAAATATTTTATTGCATTACACTGTAGCAGCTATTACTAAAATTTTTTGTTAAATTTTGTTTTTTTTTTCTTTTGTATAATTGATACAGAAAACTTCATTAGACACCATATTGTTTCAAATATTTTGTAATGTAACGCATTTATGTGGAAGAAATTTCCTTTTGCATCACAAATTACAGAAATGTATAAAAAGTACAGTGACTTTTTGGAAATCTTTTTCAAATGACTGATCATTGAATTTAATTAATACGTATAAACGTCAACACATTGTTGTAGAATAAGTAATATAAACTTTTGTGATACTTTTATAAAATTTGAAGCAAAAATATAGAAGAAAGTATATGAGCAGACTGGTAGGAAATGTTGTAGTATACAAACTTATGTACGTATGTAGTAGATAGCTCACTAGTAGCTTGGATACATTCTAATAATATTAAAGTTCTTTATTTTCGGCATCTTTTATTTAAAAAGTAAAATGGATGCAAAATCGAATATATTTTTAATCATGTTCTTCAAATATTCGTTCTAAACCAATTATTTTTGTATTATTCTCTAATTTAATCTCACAGTTTTTATATACATTTCCCTTTCGTCAATTCAAATTCCACTTGTGTGAAAAAGACACAAAAGAAAAAGTAATTTATAAATGATTTTTTATAACCTCCACCACCATCAGGTATGTATATATAAGTTTATCATCCTATAAGTAACATCAAGAAATATTCATCTGACATTCAACAAAGTATATGTACATATATACTCTGGGTCCTAATGATATTCAAGTCGGTTTATTCGCCTGTCTGTGTCTGTCTGTGTCTGTCTGTGTCTGTCTGTGTCTGTCTGTGTCTGTCTGTGTCTGTCTGTGTCTGTCTGTGTCTGTCTGTGTCTGTCTGTGTCTGTCTGTGTCTGTCTGTGTCTGTCTGTGTCTGTCTGTGTCTGTCTGTGTCTGTCTGTGTCTGTCTGTGTCTGTCTGTGTCTGTCTGTGTCTGTTTGTGTCTGTCTGTGTCTGTCTGTGTCTGTCTGTGTCTGTCTGTGTCTGTGTCTGTCTGTGTCTGTCTGTGTCTGTCTGTGACTGTCTGTGTCTGTCTGTGTCTGTCTGTGTCTGTCTGTGTCTGTCTGTGTCTGTCTGTATCTGTGTCCTAATGATATTCAAGTCGGTTTATTCGCCTGTCTGTGTCTGTCTGTGTCTGTCTGTGTCTGTCTGTGTCTGTCTGTGTCTGTCTGTGACTGTCTGTGTCTGTCTGTGTCTGTCTGTATCTGTCTGTGTCTGTGTGTATCTGTCTGTATGTCTGTCTGTCTGTCTGTCTGTCTGTCTGTCTGTCTGTCTGTCTGTCTGTCTGTCTGTCTGTCTGTCTATCTGTCTGTGGCTGTATGTGTCTGTCTGTGCTGTCTGTGTCTGTCTGTGTCTGTCTGTGTCTGTCTGTGTCTGTCTGTGTCTGTCTGTGCTGTCTGTGTCTGTCTGTGTCTGTCTGTGTCTGTCTGTGTCTGTCTGTGTCTGTCTGTGTCTGTCTGTGTCTGTCTGTGTCTGTCTGTGTCTGTCTGTGTCTGTCTGTGTCTGTCTGTGTCTGTCTGTGTCTGTCTGTGTCTGTCTGTGTATGTCTGTGTCTGTCTGTGTCTGTCTGTCTGTGTCTGTCTGTGTCTGTCTGTGTCTGTCTTTGTCTGTCTGTGTCTGTCTGTGTCTGTCTGTGTCTGTCTGTGTCTGTCTGTGTCTGTCTGTGTCTGTCTGTCTGTATGTGGCTGTCTGTGGCTGTCTGTGCCTGTGTCTGTCTGTGTCTGTCTGTGTCTGTCTGTGTCTGTCTGTGTCTGTCTGTGTCTGTCTGTGTCTGTCTGTGTCTGTCTGTGTCTGTCTGTGTCTGTCTGTGTCTGTCTGTGTCTGTCTGTGTCTGTCTGTGTCTGTCTGTGTCTGTCTGTGTCTGTCTGTGTCTGTCTGTGTCTGTCTGTGTCTGTCTGTGTCTGTCTGTGTCTGTCTGTGTCTGTCTGTGTCTGTCTGTGTCTGTCTGTGTCTGTCTGTGTCTGTCTGTGTCTGTCTGTGTCTGTCTGTGTCTGTCTGTGTCTGTCTGTGTCTGTCTGTGTCTGTCTGTGTCTGTCTGTGTCTGTCTGTGTCTGTCTGTGTCTGTCTGTGTCTGTCTGTGTCTGTCTGTGTCTGTCTGTGTTTGTCTGTGTCTGTCTGTGTCTATCTAAGTTTGTCTGTATGTCTGCCTGTGTTTGTATGTGTCTGTCTGTGTCTGTATGTGTCTGTCTGTGTTTGTCTGTGTCTGTCTGTGTCTGTCTGTGTCTGTCTGTGTCTGTCTGTGTCTGTCTGTGTCTGTCTGTGTCTGTCTGTGTCTGTCTGTGTCTGTCTGTGTCTGTCTGTGTCTGTCTGTGTCTGTCTGTTTCTGTCTGTGTCTGTCTGTGTCTGTCTGTGTCTGTCTGTGTCTGTATGTGTCTGTCTGTGTCTGTCTGTGTCTGTCTGTGTCTGTCTGTGTCTGTCTGTGTCTGTCTGTGTCTGTCTGTGTCTGTCTGTGTCTGTCTGTGTCTGTCTGTGTCTGTCTGTGTCTGTCTGTTTCTGTCTGTGTCTGTCTGTGTCTGTCTGTGTCTGTCTGTGTCTGTATGTGTCTGTCTGTGTCTGTCTGTGTCTGTCTGTGTCTGTCTGTGTCTGTCTGTCTCTGTCTGTGTCTGTCTGTGTCTGTCTGTGTCTGTCTGTGTCTGTCTGTATCTGTCTGTGTCTGTCTGTTTCTGTCTGTGTCTGTCTGTCTAAAACACGCTAACGTTAAAAAAAATAAAGGAAGTCTACCAAATTCACCTGAAATGATAATTATTGCACTAAGTAGTTTGATATTTAAATTCAGTAAAATCGGTCTAAAAGTTATGAATAAACATTTTGGACTGCATTGAAAAAATATTGCTGGTGGAGGGTATTTAAGATTCGGCACAGCCGTATATATCACTCTAACTTATTTTTGATTTCTCATTTTCTGTTTTTTCTTCTTTTGGGGTTCATAGCAATTTCAATTCGATTTCAATACTGTATTATTTCCATTCAAATCAAGCTGTGAATAAACCACAAAAGTTTGTGGTATTTATGGTTTGTGCAATAAAAAAATATAAAACCTTTTATATTGCTGATCGAAAAAAGGGAACAAATAACGTCTGGTACTTAATTATTTGTATTGGTTTTCTTGAATGACTTTAAGATTGCAATTTAGAGATGTAGAAAATATTTTAATGAAGATTTATAGAATAAATTGAAGGTTACAGTTTGAATATGTAGTTAAGGGAATTGTCTTCTAAGGAACAGCAGTCCGTCCGTCCAGTTGTCTGTATTTCCCTCTTTGGTTTCTGTGGCCCTATAATTATGTTAATAACAAAATTTACAACATCAGCAGCAGAATTACGCTTTTTACAACATAAACTATAAAATAAACAAAATTTAGCAACTTCAAATTTTAAAAATCAACTTAGTTTCCGACAAATAATCTTGTTTTACTTTTTCGTAGGTAGTTTTTTCATTTTTTCCTGATACTATAAAAAAAACTAAACACATTTAAATATTAACAAGCAAAAATGAAATAAATTCCTAAAAAAGTTTCCTTCTTCATGATGATGAAAAAGTTTTTCCAAAACTGTTGAAAATGTAGAAAAACTGAAGGAATAACAAACTTTTTTTTTACAACTTTAGCTAACAAAAAACAACTCATTTCTCCATTTTCCATCTCGCAAAATGTGTGCTGAACATGATTGCAGTGTTTGTTTAAAAAAAAATATCCAAAAAAAGTTCAAATTTGAAAAATATAAATTTGATTTGATAGTGGTCAAACTACGTGACGTTTCAGGGAAATGGAGATATTAGCAAACATTTTTTTTGCTCCAAAAAAAAAACTTTTATTCCAACTTTTCTTTTTAAAGTAATGATGTGAAAATATTTGCATGTATATGGAGTGTGAACTATTTCTATGGCTGGCCAAGATTATAAGAATAAATTTGCCATTGGTTTGCATAAATTTTTAATGAAATTGATTTAAATTTGTTAAAGAAATAAATTATAGGAAAAACAAAATCAATATCAATTTCCTTAAATGAACGTATACTGTCAGTCCGTTAGAATAATCTATTTTATAAAGAACAACCTGTCAAATTATCAACATCTTATAATCAATTAAAATATGTTTCATATCTGACTTAAAATCTAAATGCTTCTTTTTGAATTTGTTAATATATTTGACCTGCACGCTAATACAATTTTATCTTATGGCCACAAAAATTAGACAGACAAAGTCTGGCATGTCTGGCTTAAGAAAATAAATAATTTATAAGCAAACAATTATTTTACACCTGTTAAAATAATTACAACAGCCAAAAAGGTACATAAATTTATGTCGAATTTTAATGTATTTTTTATGTTTTTTTAATTTTTAATGGCATTTTTTTTTTTGTTGGAAAATTTAATTTATGCTAAACGTTAAAAAATGAAAGCTATTGTAAGTCTCTGCTGGGCTGTTTCTTTACATTAGTAGACAAACTTAAGAATTTTAACCTTGAAGGTATGTGTACATATGTTCAGGAATTTAAATGATGTGATGTTGACTGGTAGGTGGACTCTACATATGGATGTTCCGGTCCAATATACGCGCACTTTGCTCAAGTACTTGAGCTATCTAATCTCTGACCATTGCTGCCCCGTTGCATAACTTCCGAGATGTAAAACATCACTTCCGTTTACAACCACACATATGGGATGGCCTCTGTTGAGACATAACCGCCATCACCTAGAGACATAACCGGTAGACTGAAGTACGAAACCGTCAAATAAGCCGAGACTTTATTCTTACTCACAGTGACACACTGTGGTAATACTGATATGAACATAGTTTACTTTGAACATATCTGGACAAGGAAGGGAAATTCAATATTATCATCATTTAACCCAGCACACTTCTCATTCATCCGACACATACCCCACATTCATCCCGTACCAAATACAATTAACACCAACTCACTTCCAACCCTTAATTCCACAGTCACTCCTCTGTGAAGTATCTGTTGTTCTAGGCAACAGCACCGAACTTATCCCGAAATATTGACTTTACCTTACATCAGTATTTTAACCGCCACTTACTTTTCTCTTGAATTTGGGATCCACAAGGAACCTAAACCAACTGACCAGCCAGGACATAGTCCAACTGGCCACCCGTAGTACCAGATCATGTGGTTCTCTGGTTAGACCCCATGTCAAATCATACCAAAAACTAGCCGAGGAGTGAAGTAACATCACCAGTTTATAGTCCCGGCAGACTAGAGGTACTGGTAGCACCTCTTTACCCCCGGATTGCAATACACCAAGATGGGATCTATCATCAAGAAAACATGCTCGGGGGACACGTCCGCTGAATGTGTATAGGCTTCCAATGTGTCCTATAAAAGCCAGTTGACCAGTTCGCCTAAAGTTATGTGCCGCTGACATAATACTCGTGGTATTACATGTACGTAGAACTCCATGTAGTTCTTTGATATTACACCTTTTATCCAAAGAAGTACACCAGATTTTTGAAGCATAAGTTAGAAACTATGGTATCAGTGTGGTATCTTCATTTCCGTCAATAATTAAACTTAAGTACTTGAATCCGTCTGACACCGGAATCTTCTTTGGATCATTTCTCCTTCATAGCAGACTGGTCTAAGTTGTTAGCCTATATTTTCGTCAATCAACTCCTGGTGATGATCAAATGTATCCTTTCCTTGGAATGATTTGATATGTGGCCTAACCAGAGAACTACATAATCTGGTACTGCGGGTGGCCAGTTGCCCGCAGGACTTTGTTCTGTCTGGTAAGTTGGTTGAGGTTCCTTCAGGATTCACGTAGTGACGGTGAAGTAATATCTTTTCAAGATAAGTTTCTGTTATCGTCGTTAAGAGCGGTACAAACCACAGGGTAGGCTGTGGAAAAAAATGTTGGAAATGGGCTGATAATGCAATGATTGATCATTGAAATGATGTGTTGACTATTGGATATGATGTATCTGATGGAAGAGATGAAAGTGTCGGAAGAGATGGGAGTGTCGGAAGAGACGGATGTGTCGGAAGATATGGAAGTGTCGGAAGAGATGTAAGTGCCGGAAGAGATGGAAGTGTGGGAAGAGATGGAAATGTCGGATGAGACGGAAGGGTTGGAGAAGATGGATGATGTAAGAATGTTGATGGGTTGGTGTTTTGCTGTATACTTAAGAATGATTGATGGTTTTTGAACGGTTTGGTGACGATGTTAAATCTTATATTTATCGGCAATTTTCCTTCATGGTTGGGTGTGTTTGGAAATTACTCTAATCATGCTTAACACAAAGCAGTAGGTCCTAATAGCTACTGAAATAAGTCTTGTCAAGTTATTATGGAATCTGTGATTCGATCTACCAATTTGTCCCTTGGTGCTTTTGCCGAAGCAACAGAACCTCGTGAGACTACTGGTTGTTAATACTACCTGTGCGGATCGTTAAAGAATGGTGACGCTACGGCGTTGCTCATGACTGTGCATATAGCTATTGAACTATCTAGGTGTTGATCGCGATGTTGGAGTCTTCGTTGACCGCTCTCTTTTGATTCGTCTGGCACTTTTCAGCCAGTCGGTGTAGCTTGCTACATATCTTTCCGCAGCGTGATCACTTGGCAAGAGGTTAGATAGCTCGAGCTCTTTAGCAAAGTGCTTGTACATGGACCGGCTCGGCCATGTATAAAGATTTCCAGCTGATTTCTTTGTAGAAGAATTCAAGGGCGAGTGGTAGACCGTTCTCAAGTCTACCCAGTGAATGAAAAAGACCACTGCAAAATAAGGCCGTCAAGGCAGGTGTTCACGTTAAGTACTCGACATTTGTACATATAGCATCTTTTCTACATGTTTCTTCTGAGTTTAGATTAGTATTTGTTTATCTTCCATACGTTTTTACAATATCTACCTATTAACAGGAACAGTCTTCCCAAGTTTCGAAATCTGCACTTATCTAGGGCTTTCTCCAACCAAAAAGGGCTAGAGAGGTGACATTTTTTATTTTGTTCTTCTAAAAGGATTTCATATGAAACAAAAACTCTTGAAATGGAAATAAACTACAGAAATACACTTTGCATTTTGTAACACAATATTTTATTATTGGAAATATGAGTTTGTGCTCTATACGTATGCGTAATAAAATTTAAATTGAATAACGTAACACTTATACGTTTAGGGGTCACAATTAAGTCGTTACTTTTAATTTAATCGCATGAAAAACACTTTTAAATTGATTATTAAGTCTGGGAATGTTTCTAACAATGTTTTGTTTTGTCCTTTATTGTAATATCATCTTTTAAGCAGATGTTCCTTCTAGCAAATATGTTTAATACAACATTTATGAAATTCATTTTGAATCACTTTATCTGCAAAGATTATAATATTTTTATGAAGCTATTTAAAACAATTACTCCAAAATAAATATTTATTATTAATTCCAGTAGAATTAATTTAATGAAATTTTACACAATTCTTAACCACAAGCAGCTTGTTGTGTTTGTTCTGCTTTCTTTTTTTATACCCTCCACCACCATCAGTGGTGATAGAGGGTATATATAACTTTGTCATTCCGTGTGTAACACCAAGAAATATTCATCTGAGACCCAACAAAGTATATATATTCTGGGTCCTTATCAAATTCTGAGTCGATTTAGCTATGTCCGTCTGTCCGTCTGTCCGTCTGTCTGTGTAAAACACGCTCACGATAAAACGAAGCAATAGAGTTTAACCAAATTCACCCAAAATATTCTTCATTTTCCTAAGTTGTTTGGTATTGCAAGTGGGCAAAATCGGTTCACACCGGGAAAGTTATGAATCAAAATTTAAAACAACCTCGGAAAAAAATAAGCATTTTTTACACATTATGATATAATTTTCTCGAAAACTATGCAAGTTAATTTCATGGAAATCACCATATATTCGTTTCTGCACAAGATCTTGATCCCTGCTGAAAATTGCCAGAATCGGTCCACAATTTCATATACCTCCCATACAAAAGTACAAATTCCCGGAAAATGGGTTTTTTGTTAATAACTTCCGCTACAATGTCGATATCTTCACAAAATTTCACAAATTAAAATCGTATGTCAATAGAATTCTTCCAGAGGAAAAATTTTATGGATCGGTTCATAATTGGACATAGCTCCCATACAAGGTCCCCTCCCGAAAATCACTTAAACGCGCATAACTCATTACTAAATTAAGATATCTATAAAAAAACAAGTATTGCCCACATGCATAGAAATATTACCGTGAAATTTTTTTCCGATCGGTCCATAATTGGTCATAGCTCCCATACAAGGTCCCCTCCCGAAAATCACTTAAACGCGCATAACTCATAACTAAATTAAGATATCCATATACAATTTGGTACAAGTATTGCCCACATGCATAGAAATATTACCGTGAAATTTTTTTCCGATCGGTCCATAATTGGTCATAGCTCCCATACAAGGTCCCCTCCCGAAAATCACTTAAACGCGCATAACTCATAACTAAATTAAGATATCCATATACCATTTGGTACAAGTATTGCCCATATGCACAGAAATATTACTGTGAAATTTTTTTCCGATCGGTCCATAATTGGTCATAGCTCCCATACAAGGTCCCCTCCCGAAAATCACTTAAACGCGCATAACTCATAACTAAATTAAGATATCCATATAAAATTTGGTACAAGTATTGCCCACATGCATAGAAATATTACCGTGAAATTTTTTTCCGATCGGTCCATAATTGGTCATAGCTCCCATACAAGGTCCCCTCCCGAAAATCACTTAAACGCGCATAACTCATAACTAAATTAAGATATCCATATAAAACTTGGTACAAGTATTGCCCACATGCATAGAAATATTACCGTGAAATTTTTTTCCGATCGGTCCATAATTGGTCATAGCTCCCATACAAGGTCCCCTCCCGAAAATCACTTAAACGCGCATAACTCATAACTAAATTAAGATATCCATATAAAATTTGGTACAAGCATTGCCCACATGCATAGAAATATTACCGTGAAATTTTTTTCCGAGCGGTCCATAATTGGTCATAGCTCCCATACAAGGTCACCTCCCGAAAATCACTTAAACGCGCATAACTCATAACTAAATTAAGATATCCATATAAAATTTGGTACAAGTATTGCCCGCATGCATAGAAATATTGCCGTGAATTTTTTTTCCGATCGGTCCATAATTGGTCATAGCTCCCATACAAGGTCCCCTCCCGAAAATCACTTAAACGCGCATAACTCATTACTAAATTAAGATATCCATATAAAATTTAGTATAAGTATTGCCCATATGCATAGAAATATTGCTGTGAAATTTTTTTCCGATCGGTCCATAATTGGTCATAGCTCCCATACAAGGTGCCCTCCCGAAAATCACTTAAACGCTCATAACTCATTACTAAATTAAGATATCCATATAAAATTTGGTATAAGTATTGTCCATATGCACAGAAATATTACTGTGAAATTTTTTTCCGATCGGTCCATAATTGGTCATAGCTCCCATACAAGGTCCCCTCCCGAAAATTACTTAAACGCGCATAACTCATTACTAAATTAAGATATCCATATAAAGTTTGGCAGAAATATTGCTCATATACAGAGAAATATTACTGTGAAATTGTTTTCCTATCGATATATAGAAATATTGCTGTGAAATTTTTTTCCGATCGGTCCATAATTGGTCATAGCTCCCATACAAGGTGCCCTCCCGAAAATCACTTAAAAGCTCATAACTCATTACTAAATTAAGATATCCATATAAAATTTGGTATAAGTATTGTCCATATGCACAGAAATATTACTGTGAAATTTTTTTCCGATCGGTCCATAATTGGTCATAGCTCCCATACAAGGTCCCCTCCCGAAAATTACTTAAACGCGCATAACTCATTACTAAATTAAGATATCCATATAAAGTTTGGCAGAAATATTGCTCATATACAGAGAAATATTACTGTGAAATTGTTTTCCTATCGATTTATAATTGATCATAGCTCCCATACAAGGTCCCTTTCAGAAAAACACTTAAAGGCACATAACTCATTACCAAATAATGATATAAATAAATACTATTTTTGTTCATAAATACTATTTTGTAATGCAAAAAGCACTTAATGTTATTTAAAAAATTTTTCACGATCGGTCTATATTTGGTCATATTTCTCATACTAGGTCCTGCCCCTAAAAGCGCTTTAACCGTATTTAACTATTTGCATTATAAATTTGTGTAGAACAAAATTATATATATGTATGTATTTTGAAAATCCTTAAATCTTTCACACACATGCAAATACTAGATATCGCTAAAGCATATCTTATGGCGCTATAAAAATTTAAAAGGAAGTGGCGTTTCTAATGTTCAATAAATCTTGGAATTGTAGTAGATTTAAGATGTTTAAATCTTGGATTTTTTCTATTTATGACATGAGAAAACTTATTTCTACAAATATTTTATTAATTAGAAATGTATTAATACAAAAGTTGCTGGTGGAGGGTATTTAAGATTCGGCTCAGCCGAATATAGCACTCTAACTTGTTTTTTGATGTATTTGCATTAGGGTGGCCACGTTTGTATGGTAAGTGTCAATGTTCCCAACTAAAAGTTAAAGTTTTAAAGTTTTAAAGTTTAATTGATTCTAAGATACCATTTCTCAAATGTTTGTCCTGGCGTCAATATTTAAAATGTCTGATATCTAATGATACCAATAATTCATAGTTAGTTAGTTAGTTAGTTTAAAAGAAGGATGTATATACATCAAATCCGAAGGATGAATTGGTGATCTCTGAGACCACACTGTCCCGTTAGTAATACCGTTAATATTCAAAGATCATATTTGTTGAGCGATAACAGCCTTCGGGATTTGCTATTTGATATAGTAATTATTTGCTTTGTCTCGCTAAGCCCTGTTGTAGCTTCCCAGTGGCGAGCAAATTCCGATTCGATCCACGATTCGCATTTTTCTCTGGCGAATCCCTATTTGATAGGCAGTTCTCCCGTTTATTGACAGAGTGACCTTCATGTCCAGGTATCAAGCATAATGTTAATTTATTGTGTCTATACAAATCATTTAATTATGTCACGTAGTCCATTGCAACAGCTAACCTAACTTCATACGACAATAAGGCCTTGCTTGGCTATCTGACATTATATAGCCTCTTAGACCCCTAATCATTCTTCTCGCAAACTCCCTAGCACAGACGAAGATGGCGTAGATTTCACAATGAAATATAGAGGGATATTTTTCCATGGAGATTGACTTTTCGAAGTTAAGTCCATAAATGCCCACTCCAGTTTCACCATCTATTTGTTTGGACCCATCAGTAAGCCAAACTTGATCAGCAGAGTACCACCATGTTTGTTTATAACCTCGAAGGAACGATCAAAAACCAATGTATGTGACTCATAATCATGTAAGCGAATATATGGGTCGTTAATGAATAGTTTGACTATACTTATATGCCCTTCCATGTCAATACTTTTTAGACTGGCAATTACAGATAGGCGAATTGCCGATTTGCAGGACCCATCTTTAGTAAGAATATTCAAAAGTGGAATATGCAGAATATCCCCAATATCAAATGTAGGATATGTTATCATGACTCCCATTATGGAGACACAGATGAGACGATCAACCAATAGGTCTTATGTATCGCAAATTTAGCTTTATACATTTATACTTTATACACTTACTATTACTTAGACCTTCAGAATTCTTATACTTAAAACACTGCTGTTGTTTTTAATAAATCTGTATTCATAAGGCAGGAAACAATTTTTTCATAACAAAGTATGTGAGAACACCATTTTTTCACAATCTTTTTCTTCTTTTTATTATTTTATCCATTGAATATACATTGTTATTACATTTAAATACACGACCATTTGTTTAATAGCCTAAAAACAATTTCTGCTAGTGACATCTGTTCGTTTGATATTTGTGTGTGTATGTATAGATGTTGTTAGATGATTTTTAATATTGTTACTGCAGGACAGTGATGGGCAATGCATATAATATATTATTTTGTGAGAAGCAATATACAGTTTTATATTTCTTGAATATGTGATATATCAACAGCTGCTGATGCAAATTTCACTTATAATATAATCACATATAGGATTTGAATACAAAAATACCCAAGTATGAATATGTCGTTATGCATAGTGCTGTCATCTTGACACCATCAAGAGCAGCAAAATAACAACTACAACATTATTAACCTGAGCAACAATGGCGGCAGCAACACGTGAACATGTTCTGAATATAATAAATTATAAATGTTGAGACAAGTTATTTTACCTAAACTCTGCAGATGTTGTTGACAAAGTTATAAAACTTTTATTTAGAATTTGTTTACTTTGTTTTCTGTTCGAAATTTTTTTTCATGTTGGTATTTTTGTTCATTTTTGGTTCATTCTCTTGTTGGAGTTGTTTTATTGTGTGTTATTAAAAAGTTAATTGCTAAATTTACAAAACACTGAAAGCTATTTAAAGTTTTAAATTTAATCGATATAAAATATTTGTTATATCAAAACAAAACAAACCAGATGTTTCCGTACTCTTGTGTTAAGAAGGGGATGAAAGATATGTAATATTGTAATATGTATGTAATATGATATTGTTAGAGACATGAATAAATAATGATTAATAGTATACGCACAATTGGGACGAACGACGAATTTTTCGGAACGAATATTCGTCGTCAGAAATTGAACACACTTGGGTATATGAAAATGTACACAATCATTACTTACGACGAAATTCGTCGTACGTAACGAACTATGCGATAGGTTTATTTCTATTTCTTACGCAGACGAACGACGAAATTATTGGGGAAAATTGTTTTAAAATCAATTCCGGTAGCCCGAATTTGCTGAAATTTGGCGGTTGTGAGTACAGCTAATGACAATACAATATTATGTTCGAATATTCGAAATTATATTCGAAAATTTGAAGTTATGTTCGAAAATTTTTTTTATGCTCTTAAAATAATCTCTGGGTCATAAAAACTAAAAATAAAATTTTCGAAAATTCGAACTTAAGTTCGAAAAATTTTAAAGCCATTAAAACCAGTTCTCGTGGCCCGAATTGTCTGAAATTTGGCAGTCTGGAGTACACTTGATGACACTACAATGCTATGTTGGAATATTTAAAATTAAGTACGAAAATTCGAAGTAATGTTCGAACAAAATTTTGAAGCTGTTAAATTAATCTCAAAATTGGGGATATTCACAAAAATATAATTTTAATTCTTTTCGAGGCCAATTTCTTACATTTTCTAATTTCGAAATAATGTTCGAATAAATTTTAAAGCCGTTAAAATTATCACAAAATCGTGGAGATTCACAAAAATATACTTTTTGTTCCTTTTTCTTATTTTTTCCAATTTCGAACAAACAAATTTTGAAACGAATTCGCAGTACGAATAATTTGATTGTGTTCCATTCGACGAATTTACGCAACGACTAGTTCGTCGTGCTATACGAAATTCGTCGTTCGTTCCAATTGTGCGTATACCATAAGTTTTGATAAAATACATTAAAGGGTTTTCAAATTGCACAACAATTATATCACAGATTAAATTAGAATACTCACTTAAAGGTAAGATTAGCGACATAACCTTCTTGCTTGTGGCTTCTTGTCCAATTAAGTAAGGTGGAAATGAATGATGCTTTTATCATCATATCATAAAGCTAAGTAAGTCCAAATCGTTCAAAAACGCAATCTACAGAACGTAATTTCTTAATATTGTCCAATCGATGATCTTCACGTTCGGATCTAATTTCGACAAAGTCGAAGAAAATAGGGAATTATAAAATTCTACTTCCAAACATTATACATACTTAGTTATAGCCTATCTTTCGTTATATTCAAGTTAAGATCTTATTCATACCATACAAAACATACACATTTCAAAACTCTTTATTCATTTCCTTTTGTTTTCCTTTGCGAAACAAAACAAAATACACAAATAATTAAAAGGCATTTAAACTGGTGATTTTAATTATCCTTACAGTGGAAAAATATTAATATATGCTAAACCTTAGTGTAAAGGTTCCATGAAATATAGCTCTGAAACTCTGTTTTCTCCCTTGTCGCCGACATTTAGCTCGTTTCTATTATTCTATTCATTAAAAACAATGAAATTATTGTATGAGTTTTTTACAATGACTCTCAGTTTCCTCTGCTTTCATTTCCTGCATTTTGTATATATATATTTTTCTTTTGGAATTTTTGCTTTTTTCCTCCTTCTTAATGTGGTTTTCTTATTGTAAGCCCTTTAATACAACTTAATGTTCCTGTTTATTCTTCCACGTTTTATCCAGTTGCAATAAATACTTTGCGTGGGTATAGCAATATGTTGAAGAAATAAAAATAACATTAGCATTTAATATAAATACAAATACAAAATGCTAAGAACTTTTATTATATTTTGAGTAAAACTTTTAACCCTTTTTGAGATGATCTTAAAGACCGCCCACCAGCCTTTTTATACCCTATTATGGGTTTGTGCTGATGTTTGTAACAACCAAAAATATTGGTCCTACACCCACCTTAAAGTATACCAATCGGCTCAGAATCACTTCCTGAGACGATTGAGCTATGTCCGTCTGTCCGTCCGTCTGTCTTTCTGTCTGTCTGTCTGTCTGTCTGTGTCCATGTAAACATTGTGCGCACTCTACAGGTCGCAATTTTTGAGATAATTTGATGAAATTTGGAACATGCACTTCTCTTAGTCCAAGAACGAATGCTGTTAAAAATGTTTGAATCGGTCCATTATATCACCTAGCCCCCATACAACCGGACCGCCCGAATAGGGCTTTTGACCTCATAATTATGTTAAATGATCTACTATCTCTACAAAAATTGGAAAAATTTAGTTTTATATATGTCTTAATAATTCTAGTGATTTTCGTAAAGATCGATCATTATTTGACTTGAATGTCCACAATTCACTTATAAACACTAGTATCACGATGAAATTTGGCACAAATGGGTTTTATATAAACATAATTCCCAACAATAAATTTTATAGGGATCGGACCAATTTTTGCCCTAGCCCCAATACAACCGGACCTACCGATTTGGGCCTTTTAGCTCATAACTACGATAAATATACTATTATCTTCCCAAAAATTGGCACAACTAAGTTTCATATAATTATCAATAACACTTTCATTTTTCGCCATGATCGGAAATAAAAAGTAGCCTATTGACAGACATACAGGAATGTGCTATAAAAATTTAAAGAAAATCGGTTTTGCCGTTTAATAGTCTATAACGTTCAAACATACAAACATATATACATACAAACAAACACACATTCATTTTTATATATGTATATAGATAATTCCCAATAATACATTTTATAAGGTTCGGCTCAATTTCTGCCTTAGCCCCCATACATCCGGACCTTCCGATTTCGGCCGTTTATCTTTTAAATACGTCTAATATACTACTATCTATCCAAAAGTCGGCACAATGTGGTGATGTTTGTAACACTCAAAAATATTTATCCTTATTAAGCTATGTCCGTCTTTGTGACCGTGTAAACCTTGTGTGCACGCAACAGATCTCAATTTTGAATATAATTTGTTAAAATGGGTTACATACTATTCTCTGGATCCACTGACGATAGCTGTTGAAAATTATTCGTTCTTTTATTTCTCCTAGTCAGCATACAACTGAACATGAACAGACATTATTTGGAACCTATATAATATTAACAGAAATGCTTCATTATTGAAATTAATCACATTTAATATTCGCAATTTGTGTAGGGTATCATATGACGGCCACGCCCGACAATAATTTCTTACTTGTTTACTACTAAGAAGTTATACAAATACAAATCGGTTCAACGGTACCAAACTCAAACTCTGTATGTCTCTAACTTCTCTCGAGTTAGTAAATTATTTCTAAAAACATTTCAATACCACTCTACACTGCTTACATATAAAATATTTATTGGCAATGGTATCGTATGATTATTATTTAATTAAGTAAATGTTAATTATACGTAACGTAGTTCTGTTATTCATATAAATATTTTGCAGAAAGATTTATAATTCTTTAAAGCCAAATAAGTGATGACATTTTTATGATACTTTGAAACCTCAAATCAAATCGCATTAATGCAATCCTCATTGTTGCCACGACAATTGAATCTTCCTTCACTTAACAACCCGAGCCATTCTCGGTTAAAGATTGTCAGCGAAAGCTGTATCAACCGAAGGTTTTTTCCGCATTAAAGATCAATTGACCACGGTCAAACTGTTACAACAATAACAATGGCACCTCAAAGGGTTATATCACAAAATGCACTCGCTTATATGACCAGGCTACATGGCTGAAAAACATGCAATATAATAGTTAACTTGCAACATAAGAAAATTTTCTAAAGAAAAACAAATAACAGCAAACAAATAATGTTGTTTCGCCAATGTTTGTTGTTTTGTTGCTACCTAAGAACTACTAAATGAGAGAATGAAAAAATAAATGAATGAGAAATATATTAAAGAGAGAAAACTAAAAGAAATAGAAATATTGCATAGTATGAAGTCTGCATGAAAATGCTATTTTAATTGTCACAAAGTATGTATTATATAAAAACATTAAGTTGATTAAGACAAAGTGTTTGTTTGTTGGTTGGAATATGCTGTTTATTTTTTTTTTTTTGCAAATTTTGCTTAAAAACTGTACTCACTAAAGTCGAAATTTATTAAAAAGAAAAATTTTAAAAATAAAATAGATAAAATTTGTCATAGATAAACTAATACCTATAGTTCCTAATATAAATTTGTTATATTATAAACTAAACTCAAGAAGAACGTAAATAATTTCTAGCATCAAAACTTCAATTCAATTGCTCCCCCAAGTGCAACAACAGTATCAACATCTCTTCATTCCGGCTACATTTTCAACTTTCGTCATGGTGTGGCTTTAATCATCTTAACAAGAGTGAGAGAAGAAACAACCATTTAAACTTATACCAGAAACTTTAGTAAAACAGACTAAAAGAAACATGATGTAATGTTTACCAACACCAAGTAATCAGTGTAAATGACAACATTCATTCCAAGAAGTAGTTTGTCATTAATTTGTACTGATTCTATTGATGGGTATAAGAGCAAGAAACTTAAATGTCACTTCATTCTGCAGTGACTTAAAGGAGAAAGTGGGAAAATAAATGAAGGAAGTAAAAAGAAAATTATTATGAACATGTTTATGAAAGTTTCATAAATAAATTACTGCAGTGATCAGAAAAAAAATTTGCTAACAGAAAACAGCCAATGGGCTTTTGAATTCCAAGGAATTTTGTTCATAAAATTGAAAGTATTATTTTGTCACGTTTTGGTTTTTAATTAAAAAAAATTATTTTTCCCCTTTTTTCAAACTAAAGCTATAATAAGTGACAAAATGTCGTCATTATCAAACATTTTAATTATTATGATTTATGTCATTACATATTGGTTTCATTTTAAACATTTTCTTTCAGCTTAAAAACTGATTCCTAATTCTTGTTGCGTAAATGGCAGAAAAATGTTTATACCCTACACCACTATAGTGGGAAGGGTATTATGCGTTTGTGCTGATGTTTGTAACGCATTAAAATATTAGTACTATACACAACTTAAAGTATACAGAAAGTGATTCTGAGTCGATGAAATTTGGAATACATATTTGTTTTGACCCAAGGACTAAGCCTATTGAAAATGGTTAAAATCGGTCTATTATTTCACCTAGCCCCCATACAACTGAACCCCCCGAAAAGGGCTTTTGAGCTCATAATCATCTATAATATAAATGTATCTCGATGAAAGTTCGCACAACTAAGTTTTATACAAGCCTTGATGACCTTGCCGAATTTCGAAATGATCGGACTTCATTTGACCCTAGCCCCCACACAAAGCCCCCCTCAGAAAGTGACTTGAATATCCGAAATTCATTTATTAGCACTGTTATTGTAATGAAATTTAGCACAGACAAATATTAAATATATTATATAAATACAAATCTATCCAGCCCTTTTTATCGGGGTCGGTCCACATTTGCTCCTATCCCCCATATAAAGAAAATCTTTTAGAAAATAAGTTTTTCGTCAATAAATTGCTTTTTTTGGTCAATTATGGACCGATCCTCGTCAAATATTCTAGAACGATTTTAGTTTAGGCAGTAATGAGCGTCAAAGCCGTTTTCTGAAGGGGGCTTTATATGGGGGTAGGATCAATTATGAACCGATCCTTATAAAATTTTCCAAAACGATTTAGGTTCCTGTAAAATATGTTCATGTCGAATTACATCGCTATAGATGCTTCTTTTAGACAGTTATGAGCGTTAAAGTCATTTTCTTAAGGGGACCTTATATGGGGGATAGGGTCAATTATGAACCGATCCTTATAGAAAGTTTACAACGATATTAAGGTTCCTATAAAATATGTTCATGTCGAATTTCGTCGCTATGCTTCTTTAAGACAGTTATGAGCGATAAAGTGTTTTTCTGCAGGGGACCTTATATGGGGGTAGGGTCAATTATGGACCGATCCTTATAAAATTTTACAATGATATTAAGGTTCCTATAAAATATGTTCACGTCGAATTTCGTCGCTATAGATGCTTCTTTTAGACAGTTTCGAGCGTTAAAGTAATTTTCTGAAGGGCACCTTATATGGGGGGTATTACTTATGGACCGATCCTTATAAAATTTTACGAAAGTGTTAAGGTGGCTACCAAATATGTTGATGTCGAATTTCATCGCTATATCTGCTTCTTTTAGTCAATTATGAGCGTTAAGTTCATTTTCTGAAGGGGACCTTAATGGGGGATAGGGTCAATTATTAACCGATCCTTATAAAACTTTACAATCATATTAAGGTTCCTACAAAATATGCTCATGTCGAATTCCATCGCTATAGATACTTCTTTAAGGCAGTTATGAGCGTTAAAGTCATTTTCTGAAGGGGATCTTCTATGGGAGGTAGGGTCAATTATGGACCGATAATTATAAAATTTTATAGAGCGATTTAGGTTCCATGTCGAATTTCATCGCTTTAGATGCTTCTTTTAGTCAGTTATGAGCGCTAAAGTCATTTTGTGAAGGGGACCTTTTATGGGGGCTAGGCGAATTCGTGGACCGATATTGCCCCTTTTCAATGCCAAACAAACTGCATCAATATAAAATGTCTGTGCAAAATTTCAGCCCGCTAGCTACTTCCACTTGGACTCTATCGTGTTTTCAACAGACAGACAGATAGACAGACGGACGGACATAGCTAGATCGTCTTAGAATTTAATAAGGATCCAGAATATATACTTTTATGATAAATATATCGATGTGTTACAAACGAAATGACAAAAACAATATATCTTTTTCGATAGTGGTATAAAAATAAATCACATTAAATATTAATAACTGGTGTAGGGTATCATATAGTCGGCCAAGCCCGACTACACTTTTTTACGTGTTTTTTTTAAGATATTGTGCCAGATTAGCCTTTTTGGGGCTTGAAAGTTTAAACGTTCTGTTCGTTTCACCTTTATCATTTTTCAAAAAGACAACTAGAAAATCAATAAAATTTAAAATTTTAATTTAATATTTTTATACCCTCCACCACCATCAGTGGTGATAGAAGGTATATATAACTTTGTCATTCCGTGTGTAACATCAAGAAATATTCATCTGAGACCCAACAAAATATATATATTCAGGGTCCTTATCAAAGAGTTCAACCAAATTCACCCAAAATGTTCTTCATTGTCCTAAGTTGTTTGGTATTGCAAATAGGCAAAATCGGTTCACACCGGGAAAAGTTATGAATCAAAATTTAAAACAACCTCGGAAATCACCATATATTCGTTCCTGCACAAGATCTTGATCTCTGCTGAAAATTGCCAGAATCGGTCCACAATTTCATATACCTCCCATACAAAAGTACAAATTCCCGGAAAATAGGTTTTTTGTTAATAACTTCCGCTACAATGTCGATATCTTCACAAAATTTCACAAATTAAAATCTTATGTCAATAGAATTCTTCCAGAGGAAAAATTTTATGGATCGGTCCATAATTGGACATAGCTCCCATACAAGGTCCCCTCCCGAAAATCACTTAAACGCGCATAACTCATTACTAAATTAAGATATCTATATAGAATTTGGTACAAGTATTGCCCACATGCATAGAAATATTACCGTGAAATTTTTTTCCGATCGGTTCATAATTGGTCATAGCTCCCATACAAGGTCCCCTCCCGAAAATCACTTAACCGCGCATAACTCATAACTAAATTAAGATATCCATATACAATTTGGTACAAGTATTGCCCACATGCATAGAAATATTACCGTGAAATTTTTTTCCGATCGGTCCATAATTGGTCATAGCTCCCATACAAGGTCCCCTCCCGAAAATCACGTAAACGCGCACAACTCATAACTAAATTAAGATATCCATATAAAATTTGGTACAAGTATTGCCCACATGCATAGAAATATTACCGTGAAATTTTTTTCCGATCGGTCCATAATTGGTCATATCTCCCATACAAGGTCCCCTCCCGAAAATCACTTAAACGCGCATAACTCATAACTAAATTAAGATATCCATATAAAATTTGGTAAAAGTATTGCCCACATGTATAGAAATATTACCGTGAAATTTTTTCCCGATCGGTCCATAATTGGTCATAGCTCCCATACAAGGTGCCCTCCCGAAAATCACTTAAACGCTCATAACTCATTACTAAATTAAGATATCCATATAAAATTTGGTATAAGTATTGTCCATATGCACAGAAACATTACTGTGAAATTTTTTTCCGATCGGTCCATTATTGGTCATAGCTCCCATACAAGGTCCCCTCCCGAAAATCACTTAAACGCGCATAACTCATTACTAAATTAAGATATCCATATAAAGTTTGGCAGAAATATTGCTCATATACAGAGAAATATTACTGTGAAATTGTTTTCCTATCGATCCATAATTGATCATAGCTCCCATACAAGGTCCCTTTCAGAAAAACACTTAAAGGCACATAACTCATTACCAAATAATGATATAAATAAATACTATTTTTGTTCATAAATACTATTTTGTAATGCAAAAAGCACTTAATGTTATTTCAAAAATTTTTCACGATCGGTCTATATTTGGTCATATTTCTCATACTAGGTCCTGCCCCTAAAAGCGCTTTAACCGTATTTAACTATTTGCATTATAAATTTGTGTAGAACAAAATTATATATATGTATGTATTTTGAAAATCCTTAAATCTTTCACACACATGCAAATACTAGATATCGCTAAAGCATATCTTAGGGCGCTATAAAAATTTAAAAGGAAGTGGCGTTTCTAATGTTCAATAAATCTTGGAATTGTAGTAGATTTAAGATGTTTAAATCTTGGGTTTTTTCTATTTATGACATGAGAAAACTTATTTCTACAAATATTTTATTAATTAGAAATGTATTAATACAAAAGTTGCTGGTGGAGGGTATTTAAGATTCGGCTCAGCCGAATATAGCACTCTAACTTGTTTAATTTCTTCTTTTAAATCCTAATAAGCACTCTGAAGGCAAGACCCCTTTTCCGTTTTTACTTAATAATATAATTTTCATTATTTCCATCATTATTATTATTACAAGATAAGGCACTCACAGACATACATACTCCAGCAAAAATAAGATACAAAACAAACAAAAAGCAAGTACTTTTAATATGCTTTCTCTAAAAAGAAAATATAAACAGAATAACAACAGCAAGAAGTGAACAGAAGAAATGAGGAAAAAAATTAAATTGAAAAAAAAAAACCGAATGCAAACAAACACAAGGATATCAGACAGGGGGGGGGGGAAAAGGAAAAAGAAATAAAAGGAGGAAAAAAACACATACTAGACATCTTATAAAACAGTAAGTAAAATAATACAAAACATTGAATGCTGTAGTCAAAGGACACGCCATTACATTTAACATAATTTCATTGCTCAACTCATTATAAGAAATAAACAAAAACAATAGCAACAGCAACAATAACAGGATAACAACAAGTAAAAACATGTTAAAAGGACAAGAGAGAGTTTGTAAAAAAGGATAATAATAACAAACAACATACAATAACACCATGCAGGAACTAATATTGTTCAACATCTTAAACAGAAAACGTACTGACAAATTCTAACAAAATGAACTACTTGTTAGTCTTAACATTTTTCAGCATTCATTTCAGAACACTAACGATGACATGAAACAGTCATGCGAAACTAAATTTGAACATGAGTTGATTTTCTAATAGAAAATTCTAATCAATTCAAACAATATTGTCTTAAAGGTTCTCATTGTTTATTTGGGTAACTTAAATCTCAAAGTGATTTACTTTTTTTTATTCGTTTGTAATATGATCATGACATTAAGTCAATAACTAGCTGTCAAAATATGTTGAACACTAAAACAGATGCTAATTGTGACATTTCATATCCTGTTTTATAAGTTTGGTGGATGTGCTTAGAATAAGCACAAATTTGACAATTTGTTATTGGTAAAATCTATATTAAGATTTTAAAATATTAGTGCAAGAGAAAAATAATGCAGATCGAAAACAACTAATGATACGCAAAAATATTCTTCAACCAAATTGTAGGAAATTTAATTCTTTATAGAAATTATAATAACATTAAAATGCGTTCGACGCGCATTAAGCAAGATATTCGCCAAAAAATATAAAATTTTTGTAACCTTGGACGTCCAATTTGCAACAGAGCGTATGAATAATATTTTTAGATAATGTATCAATAAATATTAATCATATGCACCGGCAAAAAATAGCGCCAATATCTTTATCGCTACATTTAAAACAGAGTGAGTGCTTTTTATACCCTCCACCACCATCAGTGGTGATAGAGGGTACATATAACTTTGTCATTCCGTGTGTAACACCAAGAAATATTTATCTGAGACCCAACAAAGTTTATATATTCTGGGCCCTTATCAAATTCTGAGTCGATTTAGCTATGTCCGTCTGTCTGTGTAAAATACGCTCACGATAAAACGAAGCAATAGAATTTAACCAAATATATCCAAACTGTTCTTCATTTTCCTAGGTTGTTTGGTATTGAAAATGTGTAAAATCGGTTCACACCGGGAAAAGTTATGAATCAAAATTTAAAACAACCTCGAAAAAAATAAGCATTTTTTACACATTCTGATGTAATTTGCTCGAAAACTATGCAAGATAATTCCATGAAAATCAAACAAGAGCTTGACTCCTGCAGAATATTTCCAGAATCGGTCCACAATTTCATATACCTCCCATACAAAACACATATTTCCGGAAAATGGGTTTTTTGTTAATAACTTCCGTCAGAATGTCGACATATTCACAAAATTTTTAGAATTCCTCCAGAGAAAAAATGTTCTGGATCGGTCCATAATTTGACATAGCTCCCATACAAGGTGCCCTCCCGAAAATCAGTCAAAACCACATAACTCAGTAGTAAATGAAGATATACATATAAAATTTGGTACAAGTATTGCCCTTATATACAGCAATATTACTATGAAAATTTTTTGGATCGGTCCATAAATGGTAATAGCTCCCATACAAGGTCCCCTTCCGAAAATCACTTAAAACCACATAACTCATTAGTAACTGAAGATATCTATATAAAATTTGGTTCAAGTATTGCTTTTATATACAGAAATATTAGTGTGAAAGTTTTTTCGGATCGGTTCATAATTAGTCATAGCTCCCATACAAGATCTCCTCCCGAAAATCACTTAAACGCGCATAACTCATTACTAAATTAAGATATCCATATAAATTTTGGCACACGTATTGCGCATATACAAAGAAATATTACTGTGAATTTTTTTCCCATCGGTTCATAATTGGTCATAGCTCCCATACAAGGTCCCCTCCCGAAAATCACTTAAAACCACATAATTCATTACTAAATTAAGATATCCAAATAAAATTTGTTATAAGTATTACTCATATACAAAGAAATATTACTGTGAAATTGTTTCCTATCGGTCCATAATTGATCATAGTTCCCATACAAGGTCCCTTTCAGAAAAACACTTAATGGTGCATAACTCATTACCAAATAGTGATACCCATAAAATATTTGGCATAAATATTGATATCCAAATATTGACATCCATACATTTAGCAAAAATATTGCTCTTATCTTATATTAGTTTGTTTTTTGTTTGAAAGGAGGATGTATATACATCAAATCCGAAGAAATACAGCTAGGCCTCTATCGGGCCTGTTGTGCGCTTAAATTACATTATAAAATTGTTTTACGATCGGTCCATATTTGGTCATAGCTCTCTTACTAGGTGTCCTCCAGAAAATCACTTAAATGCACACACATTACTTATTACTAAATTACTATATAGATACAAAATTTTCAGAAATTTATCTTAAAGAATTTTTACGATTGGTCTATAATTGGGTTGGTCATATGGCCCATATTAGGTCCTGCCCCTAAAACCGTATTTAACTAGTTGCATTATCAATTTGTGTAGAACAAAATTATATATATGTATGTATTTTGAAAATCCTTAAATCTTTCACACACATGCATACATGCAAATTACTAAATATCGGTAAAGCATATCTTATGGCGCTAAAAAAAAAGAAAATGGCGTTTGTAATGTTCAATAAATCATGGTATTGTAATAGATTTAATCTGTTTAAATCTTGGGATTTTTCTATTTAAGACATGTGAAAACTTATTTCTACAAATATTTGATTAATTAGAAAAGTATTAATATAAAAGTAGCTGGTGGAAGGTATTTAAGATTCGGCTCAGCCGAATATAGCACTCTAACTTGTTTTTTTAATTACTAATTCCTATCGCCACATTATATTTTTTAATGCAACAGAGCGTATGAATAATATTTTTAGATAATGTATCAAAAAATATTAATCATACGTACCGGCACAAATATAATTTCAATATCTTTTTCGCTACATTTAAAATAGAGTAAGTGCTATTTTCTTGTTAAAATATTTTCACATATTATTCGCAATTGTCTGTTCTTTTGTAACCAAATTTCATATACATATGTATGTATGTACATTAGGGTGGCTCCGTTTCTTTATGCGAAATATGAAAAAAAATCTCAAAAACCTCAAAAAATTATCTTTTTATCCTTTGATTCAGCTCACTAAACATTCAGGTCAGGATATTTAGAGAAACCGTATCTTAAAATATAAAATATAATAATTATAATTTTTGGTGGGAACATCCGCAACTTCCATTATTATAAATATGTATGTATGTACATTTGTTATGGGGTAAAATTAAGCCTTATGAGTTTTTATGTAATTTGGAATAATGAAAATACAAGATAATCTTATTAAAAATAAGATTATTTAAAATTTTTCACATGACCATATTTGTGTATTTTTTGTCGTTAAATGTATTAACAAGAATAAGCTACAGTTTGTGATATTGCAAGAATCCAAAGAACAATAACGCGAAGAAAATATATGAATATTTAATTAATTTGGCATTTCTTTTAAAGATAATATTAACTCTACAATTTCACTCTTTCATATTTAAAATGATTGTTTTTTTTTAACATACGTTAAAATATTTCGCACTATTGGCACGTACCAATGTTAACCTTTGTTGTTAACAGCGATTTAAGCTTAATTAACTAATGGAAACTAATTGATAATTGCATGTGTGGAATAACAAAAAGAAATATGAAAAACATTTTAATTATAACAAACAGTGTTTTAATAATAAAATACAAACAAAACATTAATTAGATAATCAGCTAATTGTCTAAGATGGCTTGTTATTCTGGGGTAATTTCAAATATTTTAATGTGATTCGCTTGAATAATTTAACAACGGTTATGTACTTGATTTAAAATTATAATTTAAATTATGTTCATAACTAATGTAAATGAAAAAGGTTACCATTATTCCTTATAAATTTAGCTTTATAGCAAGCTAAATTTATAAGGAAGTTTTAAACCACAGTTTTAGATGCAAAAAAAAGTATCAAGAAGGAAATATTTTAAAGCTACAACCTAAAGGTATAGTATATTAGTTTTGCTTGTACATACATACTTCTTAAATGAGTTGATTAAAATTAATTATTTTGTAAATAAACAAAATTAAATTTAGTTTGCACACGAGAGTTGTGGTAATTATACACAATTTAAATTAATGCTAGAACATAAAAAATCTATCAAACTACTAACAAGTTTATTTAACATAACCATAAGTAATGTCACCATTAATTTTTCTCATACAAAACAAATTAATCCAACTACTATATCTTATTATACCCTACACCACTTTAGTGGGGAGGGTATATTGGGTTTGTGCTGATGTTTGTAACGCACAATAATATTGGTCCTATACCCACCTTAAAGTATACCAATCGGCTCAGAATCATTTTCTGAGTCGATTTAGCTATGTCCGTCCGTCCGTCCGTCTGTCCGTCCGTCTGTCCGTCTGTCCGTCCATGTAAATCTTGTAATCAAACTACAGGTCGCAATTTTGAAGATAATTCAATGACATTTGGTACATGATCTTCTATTGTCCCAGGGACGAAGCCTGTTGAAAATGGTTAAGATCGGTTCATTATTTCACCTAGCCCCCACACAACTGAACCCCCCAATAGGTCTTGTAATCCTTGTAATCAAACTACAGGTCGCAATCTTAGAGATAATTCAATGAAATTAGGCACATGATCTTTTATGGTACCGTAGATGAAGCCTGTTGAAAATGGTTTACATCGGTCCATTATTTCACCTAGCCCCCATACAACTGAACCTAGGAATAGGGCTTTTAAAACTTGTAATCAAACTACAGGTCGCAATTTTGGAGATAATTCAATGAAATTTGGCACATGATCTTTTATGGTACCGTAGACAAAGCCTATTGAAAATAGTTACCATCGGTCCATTATTTCACCTAGCCCCCATACAACTGAACCCGCCGAATAGGGCTTTTAAGTTCATAATTATGTTTAATATACTCATATCTTGACAAAAAGCTGCAAAAACCAAGTTGTATACAAGACTTGATGACCCCCATGAATTCCATAATAATAGGTTCTCATATGACCCTAGCCCCTATGAAAAGCCCCCTTAAAAATTTCACTTAAATGTCCACAATTTTATTCAACAATAAACGGCTTAAGTATGTATATCTAAGGTAAGGTAAGGTACAATTCAACTTAAATGCTTTATTATGGCAACTAAATCACATTATATTTTTGTCAAAGGTGTAGGGTATTATATGGTCGGCCTCGCCCGACTATAACTTCTTACTTGTTTTACTATACCCTACACCACTTTAGTTGTTTTCAAGTATACCAATTGTTATGCGCCGGCTACATTCGAGAGTAATAAAAATTTACTTTCTATTTGATTTTAACCAAAACCGTACAAATTAACTTTTGTTAAGGGCATGAAAAGATTTCCCCGCTAGCTCTTAGATAGGTATACGTGGTTCTTAACCCAGTTACTTGAAACGCATAAACATATAATACAGCCTACATGCCTATAAATACCCTAGACTGTACAAAAATAAAATAAACTAAATAAAACCTAGAAAATAATGAGTTATGTGACAAACTATATGGTGGTTAGATGTTGTACCACATAGGGCAATGATTTCCCTCCCAAGATTGACATATGCATTGTCAAACACCATGACAGACTACACCCTATATTACTTTTAAATCTGTCCCTAATAATGACACGATTTATACTTACATTATATTTCACAATTCAGATTGGCTATCGTTCCCATACTATTTAATATTTACAAATGCATTTTTGGTTTTATCTTACAATTTCATTTAAGATTTATTAAAACAAAATGTAACAAAAGAGAATAAAATATTCTCAATAATAATAAAGAGAACAACACGATTTTGATCATTTATCAATGAAATTACTTATGAATGAATGGGGAAAAAAAAATACATTATACTAAGGGAACATTTTGAAATCGGACTGACTTATTAACTTTAGTAAAGAATTCGTAGTAAGTAGTAAAATATTAAATAAATTTATGAATGAAAATATATAATAAATGAGTGTTAAAGCATAATGAGACTTACGAAAATGATGAATGAAGAAATGCACTTGAATGAAATGTTGGGCCCAGCAGTCAATCAGTGATGTTGTTGTTATTTCGTCTTTTTTTTTGTACAAATCAATATGTTGGTAGATAGATGACCTAGACTTAATAAAAGATCAGTCATGATAATTTAACACTCATCAAAATATTGTTAGTAATTAAACTTATTTAATTAAGAAAATTATTAAGTTTAAATGTTTTAATCCTTTTGCATAAATTCAAATAATTGTTAGGAATAATATTAACATATTTTTAAATGATCTTATATATATAAAATTAGGATAAATTTTCTTACTGAATATAATGGCTTAGTAATTAAATTAATTTATTCATATTTTTTAGATTTTTAAGTAATAATTCAATTGTAGATTTAAGTATGATTTAGGAAACAAATTCATGTTAGTTTTGGTACATTTCGTTGAAAGTTTAATTTTTAATATACATGTTTTTAATAATTTTGTTTAATGTTTAGAATTTTTAAACTTTTGACATTAGAAATTTACGCATTTGAATTAGATTTCTAATTTTATCATTCTTAGTTAATTTGTTGTAAATTTGATAACGTTGTTGAATATTTATTTAATTAGTTCAATTTTAAATAATTTTTTTAGAAATTCTTAATTTAAGTAATTGTGTAGGTAATTTGCAAAAATTTAGATCAATTGTATTTTTAACTATTTTAGTAAATGATTAGAATTTAGTTTTATATTTATAATTATGACATAATGTAGACTTATTATGTAATAAATTTAGGTATTAGTGTAATTTAGAAAATTGGTATAGGTCTGAATTTTTAGGTAAATTTAATAAAATTTTAACTTCATCTTAGTATTAATTCATTAGATTTAGGAGAATTTATTGGTTTTAGTTGTTTAAGGATTAGGTATTCTGGATAATGATGTACTTAACTCTGGTTATTGATGATGATTATTACGTAAGGTGGTTACATAAGACCATGTGGTCTTATATCAAACTCAACTTCTTTTCTTGTCCAAATTTCGATATTTTGGTCTCGATATAGGGGTAAAAATGGAAGATTTTATATTCCACAAGGGTGTAATCTTTCTAGGATCTGTTAATAATGGTGTCGTAAAGTCACCGCAATGGGGTTGAAGACTATTCCCCTATGGAATGAAAAGTTGTCTTTTTTTGATTTGGCTGACATATAGTATATTAGCAATTAATTTACCTTCTCCTTTAGATGATCTACTAAGAAAACACTAGAAACCCACAAATCCTTGGCTTATCGAATCACTTAACTTGGCTTAAATGGTTTGATTTTTCTTAGCTTATGTAATTATTTTATGGAAATTTACAGACACTTGGTAAGACACGTTGTCACTATAAATCACTATGCTCAACTTTAATCAACTTGTTCTTATCACTTCACGTTTAGTAATGAGGTTTTGGTTGGAAACAATTACATTATCATCCTATTTTACTATGTCATAATTTTTTACCGCGTAATAAAACTTGTTTTATTAAGGGGAATTAATGTAGATCAATTGATTGCGTATGTTAAATAAAGACAGATATTGAAATGCATCTCAATTAAATGAGAAATGCAAAAAAAAAAAAAAATGCAATACTCACTGCTCAGAAATAAATTTATCGCATGCAATAAATAAGGGACGTAACCCTTATATGAATGAATTATTATTATATCAATATAAAAATACATGTAATTTTAAATGGATTTATTAAAAATAAAAAAATCGTAACAAAACTGTTTCGATTTGAGATTTAAATCGAAAAAAACGAACAGGAGACCGATTTTTAAATATATGTATTGTCGCGTACGATAAATTTTTTTATTACTCATTTGAAGAAATTTTAAGTCGTGTGGCTCGACCCACGAAAAGCCGGGTAATAATCAAACCTTTAAATCGGAAGCATGGAACTTGCCCACATATTTTCCTTGAAGATCCTCTATGTCATACATATTGTTTCCGATTTTGGACCTTATTCGGCACTTGATATATTTTTGCATGAATTTCCTGTTAATTTGTTTTGTCATGTCACTCAAAATGTGATTCTTACGGAACACTATCTGTCCTTTTGAAAAAGAAATAGGCCTGCTTCTGAGATTATAAACTCGCGATGACTTCTCGTGTGCTATATCTAGATTATTTCTTATTTCATTTCGAATTTTGTTTAGTTTATCTACATTATTTTCCACACGAAAGTCTTCTCCCGCATTACAACCCAATTTGTCCAATATGTTGTATGTCGAGGCATGTTGGACCATATTCTGTCCAAATACGGCGAAGTATGGGGAACATTGTATTGATGTGTGGTAATCGCTTCTAAGTATGGTCAGAATCTGGGGAATGTACCTATCCCAGTTCGCATGATCTTTATGATCTTTAAGAAAACATCTGATTTTTGTGACTATCTCCCGATTCACACGCTCGGAAGCATTAGAATGTGGGGCGTAAAATCCTGTAGTGATGTGTTTAATACCGTATACTTGAAAGAAATTTGCCATTTCTTTTGAAATGAACTGCTTCCCATTATCACTATGAATAATACGAGGGACACCAAATGTAGGGAAAACTTCAGATTGGAAGAAAAGAATGACATTCGTAGAAGTGGCAGCTTTTAGAGGCTTGAGAAATATAAACTTTGTAAGATGATCTAGGCATATAAAAATTACTGTATTTTTGGCCTTAGTCAACGGATAAGGGCCAAGAAAATCGCAATAGAAACGTTCAAATGGCCTATTCGTTATATATTGACTGCCCATGTTTGGTCTAGAAACTTGATTGTTAGATTTAATACTCTTACAAATATCGCAATGGTTAATATATGATCTAACATCCTTTAGCATGGTGGGCCAATAGTATTTTTGCCTTATCCTGTGTAAGGTCTTTGAAAATCCGCCATGGCAAGCGTCAACTGAGTCATGAGCTGATTTTATTACGTCTGGAATAAAATATTTTGGTATCCAGAGACGCCAAAGACTATTTTCTTCATCCTCATTGCCTTTTCTAAATCTCACACGCTTTAAAATAAAATTTCCAGATATACACAAATCTGGTAGAATATCCTTACTTTCTTCTATTGTTTTCTTGAGTTTTTCATACTCCTCATCATTAAATTGTTTCGAAAGCAAATCAATATCAAAATTTTCGCTTGATAATGTTAACTCATCAACATCTAACCGGGACAAACAATCTGCAACGACATTAAGAGATCCCTTCCTGTGCTCAATTTTAAAGTCATACCGTTGGAGTTTGAGACTCCATCGAGCCAAACGCCCACTTAAGTCCTTTTGGGACATTAACCACTTAAGTGAGGCGTGGTCAGTTATTATCCTAAACGGTAGCCCCTCTATATATGGTCTAAATTTATTGACGCACACAACCGCTGCCATACATTCCTATTCTGTGACAGTATAATTCTTTTGCGCTTTGTTTAATTTTTGTGAAACAAAGGCAATCGGATGCTCTTTACCCAGTTCATCGTACTGGAACAGAACTCCTCCTACAGCTACCTTCGATGCATCACATTGGATGATAAATTCCTTATTAAAATTTGGCTGCGCTAAGATAGGGGCAGAAGAGAGAGCATCCTTGAGCTTTTCAAAGGATTCCATTGCGGCATCTGTTAATGAAAATGGTTTACCGGTTTTTCGTAGACAATCCGTCAGTGGGCCAGAAAGGTCGGCAAAGTTATTGACGAATGACCGGTACCAATTGGCCATTCCGATAAAACGACGAAGTTGTCGGGGACTTTTGGGTATGGGAAACTCTTTGATGGACTTAACTTTGTCTGGGTCAACTTTTAGGCAACCGTTGCCTACAATATAGCCAAGGTACCTTATCTCTTTTTGGCAAAATTTGCTTTTACCAACATTGATGGTCAGCTTTGCCACCTTAAGACACTCTGCAACTTCAGACAAAAGCTTCATATGCGACTCGAAATCAGAACTGCAAACCAGTAAGTCGTCTAAGTATATGAAGACATTTTCCCTGAAGCGCGACGGTATTACTCGGTCCATGAGCCGACTCATGGTCTGGGGACCATTACAAAGCCCAAAAGGCATATATTTATAATGGTAAAGTGGTTTACCCGGGATGGCGAAGGCTGTCTTTTCTTTGGATGATTCAGAAAGTCGAATCTGTAAGAATGCATCCTTTAAATCAATGCCACTTATATAAAAGGTGTCTTTTAGCCTACTAAGGAGCCCGTTAATATGAGGCAGTGGGTAGGAGTCTTTTTTCGTTATGGCGTTCAATTTCCTGGAGTCTATACATAAGCGCACTTTCCCTGGTTTTCTAACAAGAACGGCAGGAGAACACCAGGGAGAGTTTGACTCCTCTATTACACCCATGCTCAATAACCGATCTATCTCTCTATAGGCCTCTTCCTGACGAGGAGGAGAAAGTGGATAATGTTTACATTTAATGGGTGCTGAATCCCCAGTGTCAATATATGCACTAACAAATCAGTACATCCTAGCCCTAGTCTCTCGAATGATGGAAACTTCTGAATCGTTTGTTCCAGGATTAATTTTTGTTCAGATGACAAGTGGTGAAAATTATCGTTAGAATTGGAGTCAAGTGTAAGTTCGGAAATATTGTTAACAGTTAATGAAAATAATTCGGGCGCTATTGCAAATTCCCTCCAAAAGTTTGTGCCAAAGTAAGCTTGTTGGTTTAATGAAGGTACAATATAAAATTCAATGTTTTTAGTTACACCTTTATAATGAATTGGTAGACAACAAAACCCGATAACGTTTTGTTTTGCACCAGATGCGGTTGAAATAGAAGAACTAATTCTTTTAAAGTTGATATGGTTTCTTTCTAAAAATTCTAAGCTATTTTTCCCTAAAACAGAGACATTTGCTCCGGAATCTAGTAGTCCGATTATATATTCATCAAAAACTTGAACTCTAGCAAATGGCCTGTCGTCGTTACCATTTAGAATAGTTGTTTCTAATATTTTTTTAAAATATTTACGTTTTTTAAAACGCAATCGACATTTAGCAATTCTATCAATATTTCGGGAAATTGTACATATTTTTGGCATATTACTTTTGGTTTTAGATTGTTGTGTTAGAACTTTTGCTGGTGTATTTGGGGTAGAGTCAAGGGTAAGATTTCCATTGCAAGGATTAGAGGCTTGTTTGTTCTTAAAAGAAACTATTTGAAACTCGGGGTTTGCAGGGGTGGACGATTGTCCCCGGTCGCCAGATCGCCCATTTTCTGGTTTCCCTGATAATTATGGTTGTTGGGACAATTGGGAGTTAAGAAACCTTTTGTCCCACATTTAAAACAGAAAGATTTTTCTATTGGCTTAGAACAATAGATGTAAGAATGCCCATACAATGAACAATTCCAACACTGTATGTTTGAAAAGTCATATTTAGTTGGCTTTTTTGAAAATTTTAAAGCCTCAATCTGAGGATCTATAGTTTCAGGACTATCGTCCTCTTCAGGCAAAACTTCGATTTCGCTCACGTTACGAGTCTGGACTATATTGGGATTCTGAAATCTTGTTTCACGTAAAACTTTTTCTGCCTTACGTGCTTTGTCCCTAAACTCGTTTAAATCACGTGAATCGCTATTGAATAATAGAAAACGCAAATTTGGGTTTAAGTTTCTCTTAATTATGTCAATCAAAGTGGGATCAGGCAAGGGGTTTTGTAAGCGTAAATTCATGGAAACAATTGATGAATGAAAGTCATCATAACATTCTTTGAATGATTGTTTCCTCAAAGAAATCTTTAGAATAACTTCATGATCCGACTCAATATGGCCGAATTCTTTTGTAAGTGCGTGTCGAAGCAATGGGTAGGTTACATTTCGATTTTGTTTGGTAAAAAGCCAATACCATTGTTCGGCTTTACCATCGAGAAGGATATGGAAGTTTGACATTAAATGTTCGTCCGAACATTTTGATCTGTTAGAAAGTGTTTCCACTTTGAAAAGGAAGTCAGACACAGACCCAGTACCGTCAAAAGAAATCTTCCATTTTTCAAGTTTTACATTATTTTCATTGACCGAATAATTACCTAGACTAGGTCCTGTCTGATTAGTATTAACGCTTGGAGTATTTATGTTTGGTATAAATGGTATAAATTCTGGTGGTCTATTGGACGTATTTGTACCTCCTATCTGAGAGATGCTATCCCTAATAGCGTTTAACTCTCTACGGAACTCTTCCCTTGTGTTTAACATTGTTTGCTCCATTAGAGCCATAAGGGAATCTAAGGAGCTTCCTGAACTAGTATTTGGAACTGTAGTAGCATTATCTGCTGGAACAGGATTCATTCCAGAAGTCGAATCCCTGTTACTAGATGGCATTAAATTCTGAATTTGAGAGGGAATGTTTGATTATCCATGACTTGGATATCTGAGAATAGAACTTGGGATGGTAAACTTTCCGTACTAACCGTTCGTTGTACCTGTCCAGATTTATTAACATTAGGTGAATGTACCACTTTCGATTTCGTACCACTCGAATTACTAATCTCTACAGGAATATTATTACGCGAGGCTGAAGAACTTCTAGCACCTCGACCCCTGTTTAAAGAGCTATTTAGACCACCTACTGAAGAACTTCGCGTATTCATAACGAAACGAGTAATATATCGAACAAGTAAAATTTTATAGTGCGAAATTTATTAAAATAATTCAGATCAGAAATATATATATGTATGTATATGATTAAAGAGTTTTGTAATAAAGTGTTTTAAATGTTAATATTCAAAATTTAATTGTTTAATAAAAAATAGTTATTTGTATATGTTCTTATTACATATGGGAAAAATAGACCAAATCATTGAAGTGAAAATAGTTCGTATAAATCATGTCATTGTTTCTAAGTGAAAGATGCAACGTTCAGTTATAAAAAAAAAAAACTAAATCGGATCTACCTTTCGTTAAAATTTATTAATAATTGTTAAACCGCAGCATTTTAATCTATAATACCTAGAAATCATAATGGACTTGAGTAACAATTATCGAAGTTCCAAATGCAACTAAGACTCAATTTATAAAAATATACTCTCGTCTTGGACTTTTTGGAACAATAGCAAAATTAGTTGGTTAACATAAATAATACGTAACATAAGTATGTCGCAAATAGACTTAAAAGATTTTCAATTACATTAAGCTATGACTTACATATTTTAGTTAGTATAAGATAGAAATTATGTAATTCTTTTGTTTTGCACAGACATTTTAACCAACTCCAGTTTGATAAACCCTTTATATGTTGTTCATATGGAAATATCAGTTTATAAGAGCAAAATTTTTTTTTTTTGACCATGAAATGGCCTTTATCGTTGGGCGCCATATATGTTATGCGCCGGCTACATTCGAGAGTAATAAAAATTTACTTTCTATTTGATTTTAACCAAAACCGTACAAATTAACTTTTGTTAAGGGCATGAAAAGATTTCCCCGCTAGCTCTTAGATAGGTATACGTGGTTCTTAACCCAGTTACTTGAAACGCATAAACATATAATACAGCCTACATGCCTATAAATACCCTAGACTGTACAAAAATAAAATAAACTAAATAAAACCTAGAAAATAATGAGTTATGTGACAAACTATATGGTGGTTAGATGTTGTACCACATAGGGCAATGATTTCCCTCCCAAGATTGACATATGCATTGTCAAACACCATGACAGACTACACCCTATATTACTTTTAAATCTGTCCCTAATAATGACACGATTTATACTTACATTATATTTCACAATTCAGATTGGCTATCGTTCCCATACTATTTAATATTTACAAATGCATTTTTGGTTTTATCTTACAATTTCATTTAAGATTTATTAAAACAAAATGTAACAAAAGAGAATAAAATATTCTCAATAATAATAAAGAGAACAACACGATTTTGATCATTTATCAATGAAATTACTTATGAATGAATGGGGAAAAAAAAATACATTATACTAAGGGAACATTTTGAAATCGGACTGACTTATTAACTTTAGTAAAGAATTCGTAGTAAGTAGTAAAATATTAAATAAATTTATGAATGAAAATATATAATAAATGAGTGTTAAAGCATAATGAGACTTACGAAAATGATGAATGAAGAAATGCACTTGAATGAAATGTTGGGCCCAGCAGTCAATCAGTGATGTTGTTGTTATTTCGTCTTTTTTTTTGTACAAATCAATATGTTGGTAGATAGATGACCTAGACTTAATAAAAGATCAGTCATGATAATTTAACACTCATCAAAATATTGTTAGTAATTAAACTTATTTAATTAAGAAAATTATTAAGTTTAAATGTTTTAATCCTTTTGCATAAATTCAAATAATTGTTAGGAATAATATTAACATATTTTTAAATGATCTTATATATATAAAATTAGGATAAATTTTCTTACTGAATATAATGGCTTAGTAATTAAATTAATTTATTCATATTTTTTAGATTTTTAAGTAATAATTCAATTGTAGATTTAAGTATGATTTAGGAAACAAATTCATGTTAGTTTTGGTACATTTCGTTGAAAGTTTAATTTTTAATATACATGTTTTTAATAATTTTGTTTAATGTTTAGAATTTTTAAACTTTTGACATTGGAAATTTACGCATTTGAATTAGATTTCTAATTTTATCATTCTTAGTTAATTTGTTGTAAATTTGATAACGTTGTTGAATATTTATTTAATTAGTTCAATTTTAAATAATTTTTTTAGAAATTCTTAATTTAAGTAATTGTGTAGGTAATTTGCAAAAATTTAGATCAATTGTATTTTTAACTATTTTAGTAAATGATTAGAATTTAGTTTTATATTTATAATTATGACATAATGTAGACTTATTATGTAATAAATTTAGGTATTAGTGTAATTTAGAAAATTGGTATAGGTCTGAATTTTTAGGTAAATTTAATAAAATTTTAACTTCATCTTAGTATTAATTCATTAGATTTAGGAGAATTTATTGGTTTTAGTTGTTTAAGGATTAGGTATTCTGGATAATGATGTACTTAACTCTGGTTATTGATGATGATTATTACGTAAGGTGGTTACATAAGACCATGTGGTCTTATATCAAACTCAACTTCTTTTCTTGTCCAAATTTCGATATTTTGGTCTCGATATAGGGGTAAAAATGGAAGATTTTATATTCCACAAGGGTGTAATCTTTCTAGGATCTGTTAATAATGGTGTCGTAAAGTCACCGCAATGGGGTTGAAGACTATTCCCCTATGGAATGAAAAGTTGTCTTTTTTTGATTTGGCTGACATATAGTATATTAGCAATTAATTTACCTTCTCCTTTAGATGATCTACTAAGAAAACACTAGAAACCCACAAATCCTTGGCTTATCGAATCACTTAACTTGGCTTAAATGGTTTGATTTTTCTTAGCTTATGTAAATTTTTTATGGAAATTTACAGACACTTGGTAAGACACGTTGTCACTATAAATCACTATGCTCAACTTTAATCAACTTGTTCTTATCACTTCACGTTTAGTAATGAGGTTTTGGTTGGAAACAATTACATTATCATCCTATTTTACTATGTCATAATTTTTTACCGCGTAATAAAACTTGTTTTATTAAGGGGAATTAATGTAGATCAATTGATTGCGTATGTTAAATAAAGACAGATATTGAAATGCATCTCAATTAAATGAGAAATGCAAAAAAAAAATGCAATACTCACTGCTCAGAAATAAATTTATCGCATGCAATAAATAAGGGACGTAACCCTTATATGAATGAATTATTATTATATCAATATAAAAATACATGTAATTTTAAATGGATTTATTAAAAATAAAAAAAAATCGTAACACAATCGGCTTAGAATAATTTTCTGAGCCGATTTAGCTATGTCCGTCTTTCCGTCAGTCCGTCCGTCTGTCTGTCTGTCTGTCCGTATATCCGTCCGTCCATGTAAACCTTGTAATCAAACTACAGGTCGCAATTTTGAAGATAATTCAATGAAATTTGGTACATGATCATCTATTGCCCCAGGGACGAAGCCTATTGAAAATGGTTAAGAGCGGTCCATTGTTTCACCTAGCCCCCATACAACTGAACCCCTGAATAGGGCTTGTAAACCTTGTAATCAAAGTATAGGTCGCATTTTGAAGATAATTCAATGAAATTTGGCATATTGAAAATGGTTAACATTGATGACCCTCATGAATTTTATAATTATAGGGTCTCATTTGACCATAGCCCCTGTTCAAACCTCCCTTCGAAATTTGACTTAAATGTTCACAATTTTATTCAACAATAAATGGCTTGAGTACAATTCAAGGCAATGTACAATTCAACTTAAATGCTTTATTATGAAAACTAAATCACATTTTATTTTTTAACAGGTGTTGGGTATTATATGGTCGGCCTCGCCCGACTGTAATTTCTTACTTGTTTTGTACCCCTAAAAATATACACCAACATTGTAAAATTTCACTCCTCTTCTATATAACAACATATAAAGAGACAACTTTTCAACGAAATTAAATTATTTCCATAACCCAGTTTATCACTTTCACTCAAAAAATTATTCACTTTATCCCTTGCCACAACAATTTTGTACAAAATACAACATATTTGAATGACAACAAATATTTTATGTCAAGAAATTGTAGGGAGAGATGCTATAAAATCCATTTAAATATTCAGACATGTGCAGGTGCACAAATTCGTACTTACAGCAAATTTGCACACTTGTGTGAACATCAAAGACAAAATTAATTGAGTTCTTTTGAAATTAAATAAAAATCATTAAAATTTAAATTAAAATCGAGTATAAATACATGTTGGTATTAAAAAATGCTTAAATATGTAAAAATATAAAATATTTTATTTAATTGGCTAGGAGGTGGATATGGTGTTATGTAAGATTGTTACCCAGGAGGGAAGAAAACTATTTAGAATAAGAAATTTTAGTTCTAAAATTGTATAATAAACAATGAACTAATGTAGTCCTTTGAACTCGGCATCTGAATAATTCCAATCGTATAGATTAATTAATGAATTTAATCTTTAGACTGGTCCAAGGATTAAATACTTGTAAAAAGAGTTGCCATTAGATTAGTATATAAAATAGTCTATGTACTTGTTAATGGACTAGTGTATATGCTATATAGTCAAAAGATTAGTCCGTAGAATCATTATATAATATTCTACAGTCCACATATCAGCTGACAGTTTTGTTCATAAACTCATCACTATATTAGTGCATAGACTATACAACAATCTAACAGACTATTCAACATCCTAGTCAAGGTCTGTTTCATTTTGTTTAGTACTTTCAACCCTAAAAAAGAAACCTATTTCGAAATCTCTATTCTATGACTGATACAGAACTGTTCTCTTTATTTTCCATCGAACCATGTTTTGAATTGTTTTCGTGTCCTGTATTATCAACAAATCCCATTTAGAATATGCTACTTACGTTAGGCAATTTCGACGTCATTGCTGATCTGGTTCTTGAAATCTTGAGGACTTTAGTAACTCATGAACAACCATTTGGTCGACGACAGATGACATTTACTTTCGGAGTAGAACTAGAGTGAAGGTTTTTATTTGGCCAACTATATGTAATACACTTTTCGACTAATTCCATTTAAAGTATACTACTTGCGTATTGTCATATACAAATATTTAGGCACTTTCGCCCTAATTGTTTATCTGGTCCTCGCTCTCTAAATCTTGACGACTTTGATAACTTATGAACAACCATTTGTGTCTCAATTTACAGGCCTAGAGTTTGCTCTAACTACATACAGAAAACTCTTCACATATACGTTTAACCCTGACCTTATTATGGGTCGATGCCAGATGACATTTACTTTTGGAGTAGAACTAAAGTGTAGCTTTTTAATTGACCAACTTTGTGTAAAACACTACTCGAATTAAACCATCAAACTCTGAGTTTATTTTACATCATCGTTTTTATCAGAATCTATGTCTTAATCTTTGTGGATCCATATAGGAATAACTCTTGTTTCTACCTACCAAGCTCTTCTGAACTTCTGATTAAAAAGTATACAACAAGTTAATGTTGTACTGCAATATTTTCATGCAATTACACATTTCTTCCAAAATTTGATCACAATTAAATTTTAAACCCAAGAAATATTTAACGATACTTTTAAATGTCTTTTGGTTTTATTCTCCTTTGTGGCAAAAAGTTTTCAAACAATTTGTTAGTCAACTTAAGCCAATTTATTTTAAATTTAACAAGTTAGAGTGCTATATTCGGCTGAGCCGAATCTTAAATACCCTCCACCAGCTACTTTTATATTAATACTTTATAATTTATCAAATATTTGTACAAATAAGTTTTCTCATGTCTTAAATAGAAAAATCCCAAGATTTAAACAGCTTAAATCTATTACAATTCCAAGATTTATTGAACATTACAAACGCCATTTTCTTTATATTTTTATAGCGCTTAGCAATCTTTAGTAATTGCATGTATGCATGTGTGTGAAAGATTTAAGAATTTTCAAAATACATATATATATATATAATTTTGTTCTACACAAATTGATAATGCAACTAGTTAAATACGGTTAAAGTGCTTTTAGGGGCAGGACCTAGTATGGGAGATATGACCAATTATAGACCGATCGTAAAAAATTCTTTAAGCAAAATTCTGTACATAAAAGCTATATTTCAGTCAAATTTTGTATCTATATCGTAATTTTGTAATAAGTTATGAGTGTTTATTTGATTTTCTGAAAGGAAACTTTTATAGGACCGACCGCACCCATGTTATGAACCGATCGTGAAAAAATCTGGAAATAGAATTTTTGTATACAAAACTAAGATTTATGCCAAATTTTGTATCAATAGCTTTATTTGGTAAAGAGTAATGTGGCGTTAAGGGATTTTCGTAAAAGGACCTTGTATGGGAGCTATGACCAATTATGTATATAAGACAAAATTTCAAAATTCTGTATCTATATCATTATTTGGTAATGAATATTGTGCATTTAAGTGATTTTCTGGAGGGGACCTAGTACGAGAGCTATGACCAAATATGGACCGATCGTACAACAATTGTATAGGTTAATTTATGTATATTTTTGCTAAATGTATGGATATCAATATTTGGTAATGAGTTATGTGCGTTTAAGTGATTTTCGGGAGGGAACCTTGTATGAGAGCTACGACCAAGAATGGACCAATCATGAAAAAATTTGAAATAACATTTAAGTGTACAAAGAATAATATTTATGCCACATATTTTATGGGTTATTAGGTAATGAGCTACGTGCCTTTAAGTGTTTTCTGAAAGGGGACCTTGTATGGGATCTATGATCATTTATGGACTGATAGGAAAATAACTTCACAGTAATCTTTCTGTGCATATAAGCAATTACTTGTACCAAATTTTATATGGGTATCTTAATTCAGTAATGAGTTATGCGCGTTAAGTGATTTTCTCGTGATGGGACTTTGTATGGGAGCTATGACCAATTATTGACCGATCCAAAAAATTTTCATATAATATTTGTGTATATAAGAGCAATCCTTGTCCAAAATTTTATATAATATATTAATTTACTAATGCGTTATGTGGTTTTTAAGTGATTTTCGGGAGGGGACCTTGTATGGGAGCCACGACCAATTATGGACCGATCGGAAAAAAAAATTTTCAGTGGATTTCTCAGTCATATAACAGTACTTGTACAAATTTTATATAGATATATTAATTTAGAAAAGAGTTATGCGCTGTTTAAGTTATTTTTGGGAGGGGACCTTGTATGGGAGCTATGACCAATTATGGACCGATCGAAAAAAATTTCATAGTAATATTTCTGTATATAAGAGCAATACTTGTACCAAATTTTATATGGATGTCTTCATTTACTAATGAGTTATGTGGTTTTAAGTGATTTTCGGGAGGGGACCTTGTATAGGAGCTATGACCAATTATGGACCTATCGGAAAAAAATTTCACAGTAATATTTTGTGTATACGGGCAATACTTCTACCAAATTTTATATGGATATCTTTATTTTGTAATGAGTTATGTGCGTTTAAGTGAGTTTCGGGAGGGGACCTTGTATAGGAGCTATGACCAATTATGGACAGATCGGAAAAAAATTTCTCAGTAATATTTCTGTACAGATAGGCAATACTTTTGCCAAATTTTATAGGGATATCTTAATTAAGTAATGAGTTATGTGCGTTTAAGTGATTTTCGGGAGGGGACCTTGTATGGGAGCTATGACCAATTATGGACCGATCGGAAAAAATTTCTCTGTAATATTTCTGTATAGATAAGCAATACTTGTACCAAATCTTATATGGATATCTTAATTAAGTAATGAGTTATGCGCGTTTAAGTGATTTTCGGGAGGGACCTTGTATGGGAGCTATGTCCAATTATGGACCGATCCAGAAAATTTTTTCTCTGAATGAATTCTTTTGACATAAGATTTTAATTTGTAAAATTTTGTGAAGATATCGACATTGTGACGGAAGTTATTAACAAAAACCCATTTTCCGGGAATATGTACTTTTGTATGGGAGGTATATGAAATTGTAGACTGATTCTAGCAATTTTCAGCAGAGATCAAGTTCTTGTGTAGAAACTTATTCATGGTGATTTTCATGAATTATCTTGCATAGTTTTCGAGAAAATTGCATCCGAATGTGTAAAAAATGCTTATTTTTTTTCGAGGTTGTTTTAAATTTTGATTCATAACTTTTCCCGGTATGAACCGATTTTGCTCATTTCCAATACCAAACTGCTTAGGACAACAATGAATATTTTCGGTGAATTTGGGTGTACTGCCTTTGCTTAGTTTTAACGTGAGCGTGTTTTAGGCAGACAGACGGAGAATTCGAAAAATCGACTCAGAATTTTATAAGGACCCGGAATATATATACTTTGTTGGGACTCAGATGAATATTTCTTGGTGTTACACACGGAATGAAAAAGTTACATATACCCTCTATCACCACTGATGGTGGTGGAGGGTATAAAAATTTATCCATAAATTTTCTTTTCAATATTACGTTCTTTAAGGCAAACAAATAAACGAAGTCTTTTCAAAAATATTTAAATTCCATGTGATTGTATAAAAGTTTGTGTGTCGTAATTAACTTTGGGGTTGTCTCCTTAAATTGGTTTCATGCTTGTCATATCCATAATAAAATATTTTGTATTTTGTACTCTTAAAGACTCTAATCCTTTTTTAACAAGTTTTGTAAATTACATTACCGTTCAAGAAATGTTAGCAAAACTGTTGACAACTTGATTTAGTATAAAATTTGTTGCAAGTTATTTTGCTTGTCATTCGTATGGTGTTGGTGTTGGTGTAAGCTATGAATTGGCTTCTATTACATTTATAACTTTACCCCATTTTTAAACACCTTTCTGAGGTAAGGTTTTTCTTCGGAGATTTCATAGAAATTAATATCTATTTAGATAAATTATGTATTAAATTACTAAATGTATGTCATGTTGTATATTATAATTTCAATGTAGGTAGTGGAAATCAATTAAACAATTAAGAGATTATGGTCACTGGCACGACAAAATTTAGGTTAAGTTTAATTACACAATTATTACTAGGCATTTGCTAAGAATGTAAAGGCTATATAGAGAAAATTTTCTATAGTTAAACAAGATATTAAAGAGATTATTTTGATAGATTAAGGTTTATTGAAAATTGTAGGCGTAAAGTGATAGATAATCAATAAAAATTAGTCAATTAAACAAAATTTTAATTGTTAACTAGATAAATGCTAAGCATTGAAGGAAAAACCACTAAATCACTTTACCATCATTTTATACCTACCATCAAAAAAGATGGGGGGTATATCGTTTTTATTATTCCGTTGGTAACACATCGAAATATTCGTTCAAGACCCACAAAATATATATATGCTGGGTCCTTATTAGAATTTAAGACGATCTAGCCATGTCCGTCCGTCTGTCTGTTGAAAACACGACAGAGTCCAAACGGGAACAGCCAAAGAGCTGGAATTTTGCACAGATAAGTTTAGTTAATGCAGGTTGTTTGGTATTGAAAATGAGTAACATTGGTCCACGATTTCGTCTAGACCCCATATAAGGCCACCTGCAGAAAACCACTTTAACTCTCATAACTGGCCAAAGGAAGCATGTTTTATAGGAACCTAAATCTCCTTGTAAAATGTTATAAGGTTCGGCATATAATTGACCCTACCCGCCATATTAGGTCCCCTTCAGAAAATTTCTTTAACGCTCATAAATGTCTAGAGAAAGCATATAGAGAGGTGAAATTCGATATAAACAAGTTTTATAGGAACCTAAATCTCTTTGTAAAATTTTATAAGGATCGGTCCATAATTGACACTACCCGCCATATAAGGTTCAGAAAATGACTTTAACGCACATAACTGTCTAAGAGAAGCATCTATAGCAATGAAATTCGGCACAAACATGTTTTATAGGAACTTGATTTTTTTTGTAAAATTTCATAATTGACCCTAAACGCCATAAAAGTCCCATTCAGAAAAAATCTCTCCAAAGGCCCTATTCCGAAAATCACTCTGATGTATATATTAATTTCGAATGAGAAGACCTTACAAAATTTGATGGTTGGTATAGAAGATTCGGCATGGCCGAATATAACACTTTTACTTGTTTGTTATATTTTTGAAATCAAGTAAATTTTGCAGTTCAGTATTACTGGAATAGTTATACCCTACACCACTATAGTGGGGAGGGTATTATGCGTTTGTGCTGATGTTTGTAACACCCTAAAGTATTGGTCCTAAACCTTGTGCGCACTCTACAGGTCGCAATATTTGAGATAATTCGACGAAATTTGCAACGTACGGCTATTTTGAAAATGGATGAAATCGGTTCATTATTTCAACTTGCCCCCATACAACCGGACCCCCCGAATAGGGATTTTGACCACATTATGTTAAATGATCTACAATATCTACAAAAATTTTAAGAACTTAGTTTTATAAAAGTCTTAAGAATTCTAGTTTTTTTGCGATAATCCCTTTATTTTACAAGTCCTGCGGCAATTTTAGTTGATTTTATTATAAGTAAACGAAAACAAAACCACTTGAAAATAAACCAACAAAAACACAAAATTTATTTCTAATTAACTAAACTTTAACCCGAAAAGAGGACAATGCTCCTTTGAAAAGCATTCAAGATACTCGAATTTTATACACAAGGAATGAAATAGAGGTCATACAAAAATATGAAAATAAATATAATAAAATCCTCCACTTATATGCATAAATATTTACGTGTAAAACTCTTAAAATTTACAACTGACTACTGTTACAATAACTAAAATAACAACAGCACTAGGACAAACAAAGTGGCGGAGCTATAGGCAATAACAACAACAACAAAGAGAATTTATGTAAAATTAGAAACATTGGTTTAAGTCCTGCCTAAAATAACTAGAAAAAATATCAGAAATAAACAAGTAAGAGTATTATATTCGGCTATACCGAATCTTATACACCCAACATTAGAAGATGTGTCATAAGATTGTGTATTTCAGAATGTCCGAAAGGAGAAAATTTTCTAATAATTTTCCTTTTCTTTTATAAAAATATTTTGTGTTCTATTGGATCTTGTTTCATTTCATTTAATGAAACACTATCACAATTAAATGAAATGAAATTATATCAGTCGACTAGTGTTAACGTATAGAACTGTACAACGATACGTATGAGTTTTATTTACTATATAATAATTAAAAAACACTTATACGCCACAGTATCAAAAACAGAATGAGCTTTTAATATATTTTCTAAGAAGGGGAATTCATATAGGGCATGTAAAAATATGGACTGAAGTCAGTAATCGGAGATGGATATAAGTGTTTTTTAAACCAAACAGATACAATAGCGCAAAAGCTTGGCCATGTACCGAGATTCTCGCAGACAAACGATCGAACATATCTAGATCGTCTGAGAACTTAATAAGGGCTCTAAAAATATATACCCTTTTGTGAGTCTACGACCAATATTTAGTTGTGCTACAAACGGAATTACAAATTCAATATACCCTTCATTTTTGATAGTGGGTTTTAGAACAACGACAACAACCTAAATAAACTTTAACAACAAAAATAACAAGTTATAAAATCAACAACTACAACAATCTCTTGTTATTATTCTTGTTATTCCAGTAGAAGTTGTTGTTATTGTAAAAACTACCAACTATATAAACAGCCACCGTATGCGTCTGGAGAATTAAAACCATTATAATATTTTCTCTTCTTCTTACCTAATTTTCATGCATATAGTTTTTCTTTTCATCCTCATCAGGTATACATAAAACATGGGGACATGTTGCACAGTGATTTACTCATGAATGTCGAAGTGCTTTACGTTAATACCTGACGTGTTGTCCTTATTTCACGGCGATCTTTTTTCAGAAACGGGTGAGCTTTGTGATGACTCACCAACGCTCC
>NW_023994774.1:0-12500 GCF_015586225.1 Lucilia sericata
TAATGATCACTACAAATCGTACTCAAAATAATATACCAAATTGTTTACTATTACAACTAGTACACTATCAAAAAGTTTACGATATTGTAACGTCTAAGATTGAATGCAATGCAAAATATATTGTGGAATTTTTTGCCATTAATGATAACTCGGTATTATTGAAAATCTGGAAAACTATAGTTTTTATTATATATGTATACGTAATGTAGTCTGACTTGACCAACATTAATTTATATTTGTCAAAACAAACTCTTATCTGAGGTGCAATAAATTTTACAAGAGGAATTTTATAACTGGTAACAATCGGTTGTTGTAAATTAAAATCGTGTAAACAATAAACATTACGTAGATTAATGTAAATAATAGGTAGTTACTTCTTCGTTGTTAGTTAGTTAGTTAGTTAGTTAGTTAGTTATTAGTAGTTAGTTAGTTAGTTAGTTAGTTAGTTAGTTAGTTAGTTCGTTTGTTCGTTAGTTAGTTTTAGTTAGTTAGTTAGTTAGTTAGTTAGTTAGTTTAGTTAGTTAGTTAGTTAGTGTTAGTTTAGTTAGTTAGTTCGTTTAGTTCGTTAGTTCGTTCGTTCGTTTTCGCGTTTCGTTCGTTAGTTCGTTAGTTCGTTTTAGTTAGTTCGTTAGTTAGTTCGTTGTTCGTTCGTTAGTAGTTCGTTCGTTCGTTCGTTTTCGTTCGTTCGTTCGTTAGTTTCGTTCGTTCGTTCGTTCGTTTAGTTCGTTTTGTTCGTTCGTTCGTTCGTTCGTTCTTCGTTGTTCGTTCGTTCGTTCGTTCGTTCGTGTTCGTTCGTTCTTCGTTTCGTTCGTTCGTTCGTTCGTTCGTTCGTTCGTTGTTTCGTTCGTTCGTTCGTTCGTTCGTTCGTTCGTTCGTTCGTTCGTTCGTTCGTTCGTTTTTCGTTCGTTCTTCGTCGTTCGTTCGTTCGTTCGTTCGTTAGTTCGTTCGTTCGTTCGTTCGTTCGTTCGTTCGTTCGTTCGTTCGTTTCGTTCGTTCGTTCGTTCGTTCGTTCGTTCGTTCGTTCGTTCGTTCGTTCGTTCGTTCGTTCGTTCTTCGTTCGTTCGTCGTTCGTTCGTTCGTTCGTTCGTTCGTTTTTCGTTCGTTCGTTCGTTCGTTCGTTCGTTCTTTCGTTCGTTCGTTCGTTTCGTTCGTTCGTTCGTTCGTTCGTTCGTTCGTTCGTTCGTTCGTTCGTTCGTTCGTTCGTTCGTTCGTTCTTCGTTTTTCGTTCGTTCGTTCGTTTCGTTCGTTCGTTGTTTCGTTCGTTCGTTCGTTCGTTCGTTCGTTTCGTTCTTCGTTCGTTTTCGTTTTTCGTTCGTTTTCGTTCGTTCGTTCGTTCGTTCGTTCGTTCTTTCGTTCGTTCGTTCGTTCGTTCGTTCGTTCGTTCGTTCGTTCGTTCGTTCGTTTCGTTCGTTCGTTCGTTCGTTCGTTCGTTTCGTTCGTTCGTTCGTTCGTTCGTTCTTCGTTTCGTTCGTTCGTTCGTTCGTTCGTTTCGTTCGTTCGTTCGTTCGTTCGTTTTCGTTCGTTCGTTCGTTCGTTCGTTTTCCCCCGCTTCCGTTCCTCGTTCTCCCTCTCTCTCTCTCTCCCCTGTCCCTCCTTTCCTTCCTCTTTCCTTTTTTTCGCTCCCCCTTCCTCCGCCCGTACTATGAATCGTACATTCACTATCGATCATGAAGCCAATACATTTCTAATGGACGGCAAACCTTTTCGTTATGTATCTGGATCATTTCATTATTTTCGTGCTCTACCCGATGCCTGGCAAAAAAGATTGAGAACTATGAGATCAGCTGGCTTGAATGTGCTTGATACGTAAGATTGTAAACAAATTATTTGCACAACCCTTTTAAACAATTCTCTCATATTGCAGTTACGTTGAATGGTCTCTGCATAATCCTCATGACGGTGTCTACGATTGGACGGGCATTGCCGATGTAGAGAGATTTATTGAATTGGCCCAAAAGGAAGGATTTTATGTTATTTTAAGACCTGGTCCCTATATATGTGCTGAAAGAGATAATGTTAGATATAACTTTTGAAAGTCTAAAAAAATATTTTTATAATACAATTTCTAAATTTTAGGGTGGCCTTCCCCATTGGCTATTCGGAAAATATCCTGGCATTCAACTACGTACCAGTGATGTCAATTACACTCATGAAGTTTCTGTTTGGTATAGCAAATTAATGCCTAGAATGCAACGTTTCTTATATGGCAATGGTGGACCGATTATAATGGTTCAGGTGGAAAATGAATATGGCGCTTTTCATGCATGCGATCGTGATTATTTGAATTGGTTAAGAGATGAGACTTTAAAATATGTTGAGGATAAGGCTTTACTGTTTACTACGGACATACCAAATGAACGTATACAATGCGGTAAAATTGAAGGAGTTTTTGCTACGACTGACTTTGGTATAGATCGGAGTAAGTAAATATGAAAATGTGTTATTCTCTGTCTAGTTTTCAATTCAAATATACTTATTTTGTTTTAGTATACTTTTGTTTTTTTGGGGTTTAGATCAGTTCTAGAACTGTTCTAGCTGAGCTTTAGTTCAGTCTAACTTCATGCCAAGTTCAGTTTTAAATCAGTTCTAATGTAGTTCTAATTCGGTTCTAGTGCAGTTCAGTTCAGTTCTAGTTCAGTTCTAGTTTAGTTCTAGTTCAGTTCAATTCTAGTTCAGTTCTAGTTCAGTTCTAGTTCAGTTTTAGTTCTGTTCTAGTTCTGTTCTAATTATGTTCTAGTTCTGTTCTAGTTCTGTTCTAGTTCAGTTCTACTTCTATTCTAGTTCTGTTCTAGTTCTGTTCTAATTCTGTTCTAGTTCTGTTCTAGTTCTGTTCTAGTTCTGTTCTAGTTCTGTTCTAGTTCAGTTCTAGTTCAGCTCTAGTTCAGTTCTAGTTCAGTTCTAATTCAGTTCTAATTCAGTTCTAGTTCAGTTCTAGTTCAGTTCTAGTTCAGTTCTAGTTCAGTTCTAGTTCAGTTCTAGTTCAGTTCTAGTTCAGTTCTAGTTCAGTTCTAGTTCAGTTCTAGTTCAGTTCTAGTTCAGTGCTAGTTCAGTTCTAGTTCAGTTCTAGTTCTGTTCTAGTTCTGTTCTAGTTCTGTTCTAGTTCTGTTCTAGTTCTGTTCTAGTTCTGTTCTAGTTCTGTTCTAGTTCTGTTCTAGTTCTGTTCTAGTTCTGTTCTAGTTCTGTTCTAGTTCTGTTCTAGTTCTAGTTCTGTTCTGTTCTGTTCTGTTCTAGTTCTGTTCTAGTTCTGTTCTAGTTCTGTTCTACTTCTGTTCTAGTTCTGTTCTAGTTCTGTTCTAGTTCTGTTCTAGTTCTGTTCTAGTTCTGTTCTAGTTCTGTTCTAGTTCTGTTCTAGTTCTGTTCTAGTTCTGTTCTAGTTCTGTTCTAGTTCTGTTCCAGTTCTGTTCTATTATACCCTCCACCACCATCAGTGGTGATAGAGGGTATATATAAGTTTGTCATTCCGTGTGTAACACTAAGAAATATTCATCTGAGACCCAACAAAGTATATATTCTGGGTGCTTATGAAATTCTGAGTCGATTTGGCTATGTCCGTCTGTCCGTCCGTCTGTCTGTCTGTCTGTGTAAAACACGCTCACGTTAAAACGAAGCAATGTAATTTAACCAAATTCACCCAAAATATTCATTATTATCCGGTACAGTTTGGTGTTGAAAATAAGCAAAATCGGTTCACATCGGGAAAAGTTAAAACAACTCCGAAAAAAATAAGCATTTTTTACACATTCTGATGTAATTTTCTCGAAAACTATGCAAGATAATTTCATGGAAGTCATCATACATTCGTTTCTACACAAGATCTTGATTCCTGCTGAAAATTGCCTGAATCGGTCCATAATTTCATATACCTCCCATACAAAAGTACATATTCCCGGAAAATGAGTTTTTTGTTAATAACTTCCGTCCGAGTATTGATTATCTTCACAAAATTTTACAAATTAAAAACCTTATGTCAATAGAATTGATTGAGTGAAAAAATTTCTGGATCGGTCCATAATTGGACATAGCTCTCATACAAGGTCCCCACCCGAAAATCACTTAAACGAACATAACTCATTACTAAATTAACTAAATTCCACGATCGGTCCATAATATGGGTGCGGTCGTGTGCCATGTAAGTGGCCCTTCAGAAAATTACTTGAACACACATTAGTTATTACTAAATTACGATATACATACAAAATTTGACTGAAATGTAGCTTTTATGTACAGAAATTTAGCTTAAAGAATTTTTTACGATCGGTCTATAATTGGTCATATCTCCCATACTAGGTCCTGCCCCTAAAAGCAATGTAACCGTATTTAACTAGTTGCATTATTAATTTGTGTAGAATAAAATTATATATACATATGTATTTGAAAATCCTTAATCTTTCACACACATGCATACATACATGCACATTAAATATCGTTAAAGCATATCTTAGGGCGCTATAAAAATATAAAAGGAAAATGGGTTTGTAATGTTCAATAAATCTTGGAATTGTAACAGATTTTAGCTGTTTAAATCTTGGGGTTTTTCTATTTAAGACATGAGATAACTTATTTCTACAAATATTTGAACAATTAAAAAAGTATTAATATAAAAAGTAGCTGGTGGAGGGTATTTAAGATTCGGCTCAGCCGAATATAGCACTCTAACTTGTTTTAGTTCTAGTTCTAGCTGCATATATTTTGTTCTACAGAAATAAAAAATTATAAATTTATTTTAGTCCATGAAATCGATAATATTTGGAGCATCTTAAGATCGGTACAACCCACTGGTCCTCTGGTAAATTCCGATTCTATCCCGGTTGGCTTACACATTGGCAGGAACAAAATCAAAGACGTGATGGTCAACTAGTAGCAGATGCCTTAAAGTAATACACTTATTTAATTAATTTCTCCCCTTTTCCTTAAACCGCTTTTTGATAATTTCAGAAAAATTTTATCTTACAATGCCAGTGTGAATTTCTATATGTTTCTTTGGGGGTACAAATTTCGGTTTCACTGCTGGAGCTAATGATTTTGGTGACCAAAAATATGTGCCCGCATTACTTCTTACGATTATGATGCCGTCATGGATGAACCGGGCAATATAACCAAGAAAATTTGAATTAGTACGAGATGTCATTGCCGAATATTTTGAAATACCTAAAGTGGAAGTAATAAGAGAACAAGCATTTGCTTATGGCAAGGGTTAGCATGCGACCAGTTATGCATTTGCTGTCTAATGAAGGTCGTGCTACTTTGGGCAAGCCGTGGGCAATGAGTTGGCAGTAAAATCTATTAAACCCAAGACATTTGAAGAACTAGACCAATATTCTGGTTTGGTTTTATATGAGACCGACATAGAGGGTATGAATATGGCAGCTTCTATTTTAAACCGTGAATGATTTAAGAGATCGTGCTTTAGTCTTTGTGGATCAAGAGCTGATGGGCATTTTATCTAGACAAAATGGCAATAAACCTTTAACTTTGAATAAATCTTCGGGGCGGTTCTAAATTACAAATATTGGTAGAAAATCAAGGACGCATTAATTTCAATGTTGCAAATGATACCAAGGGCATTCTGGTAAAGTGACATTACAAAAATCTAAAGATGGAGATGAAGTGAATTAGAAAATTGTTCATACTCGTTTTCCTTTGGAAGAACCTCAAACCTCAAATCTTTTAAATAGTATTTATAAAAATTATACCTCTTTAGAATTTACACCAGAAGACGAGAGTGTTTTAAAACTTGGACCCATGGTGCATTATGGTGAATTTTCGGTTAATGAAGTGCATCATACCTTCCTTAATCCTTCGGGTTGGGGCAAGGGTGTAGCTTTTGTTAACGGTTTTAATTTGGGACGTTATTGGCCTAAAGCTGGACCTCAATTAACGGTTTATGTACCTCAGGAAATTTTACATACTGGTACTAATTCGCTACTTCTCATAGAATATGAACAAACTAATCGTGTCGGTAAGGATATTGATCCTTATGTTACTTTAGATGATAAGCCTCAATTAGATTTGTAAATTAAAATGATAAAAATAAATTTAGTTTTAACTTTTCAATCAATTGTTTCATTTCCGGAAGTGGGCTATTGATAATCAAGATCAGTGTATTAAGAAAAAATCTTTTCTTAATTCAATAATAGATTTTTAATTATTTCTATATTGCCTTCATATTTATTCATTTATTTTCAGATTTTTTTCTTTTATTACAAATAGTATTTATCATTTTATTTATAAATTTAGTAAAAATTATGTAAATGCATTTGATTATTATATATTGTCCGATATACATTTTTGTTTATATATATTTTCATATAATTATGTACTATACTAATAACTGTTTTTAATGATAAGTGGGCCATAGGCAAATACTTAATGAATTTAGGGAATTAACAAAAAAAAAAAATGGCTCTATAAAATTAATCGAAATGATAGAAATCTATTGTGAATAGTTATATGGAGAGGACTCTGGAACACATTATTTGTCATTGCCAGACTTTCGTCGAAATTTTATTCAAACTTCTTTGGAGTATATTTAACTCCACACACACTCCTATACAACACACTGTCTGATTTAATACGATAATAAGGGCCTAAGTCTGTCTGTCCGACATTTTAAATATACTTCTTTATCCTCAGGGTTTCTAGCTAGACATTGTATTCATATTTGCGAATCACCCTCACCTTGATGTTATTGCAATGTGGTCATGGAAGTGCTGCTTGGCTGGTTACCGTGGTAGTTCACTGCGCGATAACTGTCTAGTAGAGTCGAAGATAAGCAGAGTTATAACAGTTCTGGCAAGCCCATCTGCCAGAACTGGCAGAACCTTGTTTGCGCAGGGACCCAAACAAGGTTAATGTCGGACAGGCGACCCAGTATTGACAGATCCTTCTTGCAGTGTCTAACTAATAGGGAAGTGGTAGTATAACAGTTTAGTGAGTTTAGTGCCGCTTGACTATCGACTGATCTACAACAAATTTCTTTTTAGTTAAAGTCCACCATATAAGAGATTCGTATATTAGGTGCTACCAATACCTTTAGTGTTGTAGGAACTTTAAACTGGAGGGTCATTAGGCTCCCTGGCTCGAGCAGAAAACCACCTAATCTGGTATTAGGGGATTCGGTGGTCCACAGACTTCGTCCTATACCTGTTATTATCTGAGATCCCCTAGGGCTTCACGACATTGTTGGTTAAACGACTGACTCATGGTGAAATTAATATTTCGGGATAAGTTTGGAGCTGTTTATGTGCAACAGGATCCCTTAGAGCAGTGACCGTGGGAATGTTAGAAATAAGTCCATAAAAGAATGAGATATTGAATAAATCAGGAGTATGCGAAACTCACTCCATCTGCATACACATGTGAATGTATTGGAAGTCCTAATCATGTGCTTCCGATAAAATTCCTTTATGACATATTCGGGGTTTACTTCTTTCGTACCAAACATGCCCATAGGAGCATGTTACACTGAAGAACTTCCCCCCATCCTGGTTTGATTACAGTCCGGACAAAAATAGGTGTTTCCAGTAGCTTTAGTCTGCCAGGACGATAAACTGGTATACTCGACCTTTCCAGGTTCCCTTCAGGGTGTACGTGGTTGAAACTCAATATCGCGGAAGGGCAAATATTGCTTAAAATACTGATACAAGGTGAAATTTTTATTTCGGCATAAATTCGGTGGTGTTGCCGAAAAGAAAATAAATACATATCAGAGAACTGACTGTGAAGCTAAGCGTGGGGAATAAGTAAGTGTAAAAAGAATAAGATAAGGAACGAATGAATGGGTATACGGGCCTCGTCCACCCGTATAACTAGCATGAATGTGTCGGATGAATGACAAGTGTTCTGGGCTGATTGGCCATGGCGATATACAGTGTACACACTGTGAGCAAGAACTTGCCTTTGGTTTATTTAATGAATTAATATTTTGGTCTATCGATTACTACTCTGCGTGCTGCTGCCAGATCAACAGAGACTATTACATATGCGCGGATGTAAACGGAAGTGATGTTACGCAACAATGATCACAGATTAGAAAGCTCAAGTACTCGAGTGTTTCAACATGAACTAGGCATGGAAAATTTAGTACTTTTTTCAGTACCCCACGAAATTTTCGGTACGTTTTGTAAGTTATAAACTCTTGATAAAATGTCCATATAGTAGTCAATAGACTAATCTATAGAGTAATCCATAGTCTAATCAATAGTCTAGTCCATAGTCTAATCAATATACTAGTTTAAAGTTTAGTCTATAGTCTAGTCTATAGTCTAGTCTAGTCTAGTCTAGTATATTATTTAGTCTATAATCTAGCCTAGTATATAATCTCGTCTAAGGTCTAGTCTACAGTCAAGTTTATAGTCTAGTCTATGGTCTAGTCTATAGTCTAGTCTATAGTCTAGTCTATAGTCTAGTCTATGGTCTAGTCTATGTTCTAGTCTATAGTCTAGTCTATAGTCTAGTCTATAGTCTAGTCTATAGTCTAGTCTATAGTCTAGTCTATAGTCTAGTCTATAGTCTAGTCTATAGTCTAGTCTATAGTCTAGTCTATAGTCTAGTCTATAGTCTAGTCTATAGTCTAGTCTATAGTCTAGTCTATAGTCTAGTCTATAGTCTAGTCTATAGTCTAGTCTATAGTCTAGTCTATAGTCTAGTCTATAGTCTAGTCTATAGTCTAGTCTATAGTCTAGTCTATAGTCTAGTCTATAGTCTAGTTTATAGTCTAGTCTATAGTCTAGTCTATAGTCTAGTCTATAGTCTAGTCTATAGTCTAGTCTATAGTCTAGTCTATAGTCTAGTCTATAGTCTAGTCTATAGTCTAGTCTATAGTCTAGTCTATAGTCTAGTCTATAGTCTAGTCTATAGTCTAGTCTATAGTCTAGTCTATAGTCTAGTCTATAGTCTAGTCTATAGTCTAGTCTATAGTCTAGTCTATAGTCTAGTCTATAGTCTAGTCTATAGTCTAGTCTATAGTCTAGTCTATAGTCTAGTCTATAGTCTAGTCTATAGTCTAGTCTATAGTCTAGTCTATAGTCTAGTCTATAGTCTAGTCTATAGTCTAGTCTATAGTCTAGTCTATAGTCTAGTCTATAGTCTAGTCTATAGTCTAGTCTATAGTCTAGTCTATAGTCTAGTCTATAGTCTAGTCTATAGTCTAGTCTATAGTCTAGTCTATAGTCTAGTCTATAGTCTAGTCTATAGTCTAGTCTATAGTCTAGTCTATAGTCTAGTCTATAGTCTAGTCTATAGTCTAGTCTATAGTCTAGTCTATAGTCTAGTCTATAGTCTAGTCTATAGTCTAGTCTATAGTCTAGTCTATAGTCTAGTCTATAGTCTAGTCTATAGTCTAGTCTATAGTCCAGTCTATAGTCTAGTCGATAGTCTATAGTCTAGTCGATAGTCTATAGTCTAGTCGATAGTCTATAGTCTAGTCGATAGTCTATAGTCTATAGTCTAGTCTATAGTCTAGTCTATAGTCTAGTCTATAGTCTATTCTATAGTCTAGTCTTTAGTCTAGTCTATAGTCTAGTCTATAGTCTAGTCTATAGTCTAGTCTATAGTCTAGTCTATAGTCTAGTCTATAGTCTAGTCTATAGTCTAGTCTATAGTCTAGTCTATAGTCTAGTCTATAGTCTAGTCTATAGTCTAGTCTATAGTCTAGTCTATAGTCTAGTCTATAGTCTAGTCTATAGTCTAGTCTATAGTCTAGTCTATAGTCTAGTCTATAGTCTAGTCTATAGTCTAGTCTATAGTCTAGTCTATAGTCTAGTCTATAGTCTAGTCTATAGTCTAGTCTATAGTCTAGTCTATAGTCTAGTCTATAGTCTAGTCTATCTAGTCTATAGTCTAGTCTATAGTCTAGTCTATAGTCTAGTCTATAGTCTAGTCTATAGTCTAGTCTATAGTCTAGTCTATAGTCTAGTCTATAGTCTAGTCTATAGTCTAGTCTATAGTCTAGTCTATAGTCTAGTCTATAGTCTAGTCTATAGTCTAGTCTATAGTCTAGTCTATAGTCTAGTCTATAGTCTAGTCTATAGTCTAGTCTATAGTCTAGTCTATAGTCTAGTCTATAGTCTAGTCTATAGTCTAGTCTATAGTCTAGTCTATAGTCTAGTCTATAGTCTAGTCTATAGTCTAGTCTATAGTCTAGTCTATAGTCTAGTCTATAGTCTAGTCTATAGTCTAGTCTATAGTCTAGTCTATAGTCTAGTCTATAGTCTAGTCTATAGTCTAGTCTATAGTCTAGTCTATAGTCTAGTCTATAGTCCAGTCTATAGTCTAGTCGATAGTCTATAGTCTAGTCGATAGTCTATAGTCTAGTCGATAGTCTATAGTCTATAGTCTAGTCGATAGTCTATAGTCTATAGTCTAGTCTATAGTCTAGTCTATAGTCTAGTCTATAGTCTAGTCGATAGTCTATAGTCTAGTCTATAGTCTAGTCTATAGTCTAGTCTATAGTCTAGTCTATAGTCTAGTCTATAGTCTAGTCTATAGTCTAGTCTATAGTCTAGTCTATAGTCTAGTCTATAGTCTAGTCTATAGTCTAGTCTATAGTCTAGTCTATAGTCTAGTCTATAGTCTAGTCTATAGTCTAGTCTATAGTCTAGTCTATAGTCTAGTCTATAGTCTAGTCTATAGTCTAGTCTATAGTCTAGTCTATAGTCTAGTCTATAGTCTAGTCTATAGTCTAGTCTATAGTCTAGTCTATAGTCTAGTCTATAGTCTAGTCTATAGTCTAGTCTATAGTCTAGTCTATAGTCTAGTCTATAGTCTAGTCTATAGTCTAGTCTATAGTCTAGTCTATAGTCTAGTCTATAGTCTAGTCTATAGTCTAGTCTATAGTCTAGTCTATAGTCTAGTCTATAGTCTAGTCTATAGTCTAGTCTATAGTCTAGTCTATAGTCTAGTCTATAGTCTAGTCTATAGTCTAGTCTAGTCTATAGTCTAGTCTATAGTCTAGTATATAGTCTAGTCTTTAGTCTAGTCTATAGGCTAGTCTATAGCTTGTCTATAGTCTAGTCTATAGGCTAGTCTGTAGCTAGTCCATAGGCTAGTCTATAGGCTAGTCTATAGTCTAGTCTATAGGCTAGTCTATGGTCTAGTCTATAGGCTAGTCTATGGTCTAGTCTATAGTCTATGTTTTAATGTAAAGCACTGTATTTCTTTTGCTACCCGACTTGTCATAGAGTATTCCCTGTGAGTAAAAATGAAGTTTTGTCTTCTTAATGGGCATCGTGCTTCAACATAACTAATCCCATAGTGTGGTGGTGGATTATTATCGATGAATGCAAGGTTAAAGTTTAGATAGCTTAAGTACAAATATTGCTCTCCTAATGGGAGATGGCTAAACTCACGCTCACGTAAAGCACTCGGACTTCTTTAGAAATGTTTAAAATTATTCCGCATTTTAAATATGTAAATTTTGAAGATGTAGTTCGAAGAATTTTATGAATCTTTGGTCACCGTCTGTGTTCTTTAGAGTTTTCAGATAGTGTCTAAGGAAGGGTCCCTGGTGGCTTTTAGTACCGATCACTGGTTTAGGTGATTCAGAATCAAAAATTCACTATATTCTTTCATTCCAATATTTGTTTTATATTACATACATATATAAATTTTGTTCTTTATCTTATAATTTTAAGTGTTTTATTAATTATTTAGTATAAATATATAAACTTAGTTTTATATAGAAATTTTAGTTAATTGTTATCCTAGCTTAAGTTAAGTATATAAAATAAATAAATATAAAAACGATAAAAATTAAAAAACTATTAAACAAATACAACTTATTAACGTGTAATTAATGAGTAATATCTGTAAAACTAAATATGGTCATAAGAATTAATATCTAATATTTAAAAAAATTTTTACAAATATTTATTTTTTTAATAAAAAGTAATAAAAATATATAACAAATTAATGTGTACAATTTTCAATTGAAACACAGAGTGGGAGAGAGAGAGGGAGATTTAAAATTAAAATAAAATATTTAAAAAAAATATTACAAAATCATTTAAACGATATGATTTTATTCCAATTTATTTCAGTTTTTTATAAAGGGCTAATGGAGATTACGTTTTAGTTAACAATATTTCTTTGGGTGTATTGCAGACTTATTTTGATATAAAATGAATTTGTTTTAAATCAATTAATTTGTGTTGTTTATTTTTGTTTTGAGGTAGTGATTATTTAAAATAATAAAACTGAAAATTAATATTTTTTTTGGAATTTTTTTTTTTTAAATAAACTAGAAAAAAGACTTTGGTATTTTTTGATATTTTTTTAAATGTTAATTTTGCAGTGCATGTGACTAGTATTATTGTAGTATTATTGTAGTATTTTGAATTATTTTTTTGATTTTTATAATTAGCTGAGTTTTTCTGGCTCAAGCACTCCTTTTACATAAACCCCTCTTTACCTATAAAATTGGGCTCATATGATAGTTAAACGTTGCTTTAGGTAATCATTATCAAGACATTGTTATAAATCTTATTTTAAATTAGTTTTCA